>NC_089580.1:98369917-98636547 GCF_019320115.1 Miscanthus floridulus | reverse complement strand
CTCTGATTACGAGCAAACTAGAAGCGTGTACAGGCCTTGCAAGTTATTTAATCAAGGGGCAACTAGCGTATACGTGTGCATACATACACGACATGCTATACGCTTGAACTGCGCCCAAACACCAGGATGACAAGCAAGCAGAAAAGGAGTCCGTGTAATCTACAGAGCCATGACAGGCAAGACCGATTGCCAAAAGTCATGCAAAGCTAATTAAAGTAATTAAGGTACGAAGGGCATCTACATGAAAGCCAACTCCAGATTGCTAAGGCACTTGCATGCGCGCATGCACGTACGCATCGTCTCCACGAGCATGCAAGGGTCAACTCCGCGCATACATGTACGCCAAACAAAGGAGGTTTCGGACTGCATCTCGCCTCGAACATCGCCGTGACCGCCGCCATAACGACAGGTCGAAAAGCTCGAGGACCGGACGACTTCATCACCGCCGACCAGATCTCTATCCAAAGATAAGGATCTTGAGCTACGCTCGGGGACTTCGTCGCTCGCTTCTTGACCTATGCTCGGGGACTGCCTCGACCACTCTCCGACCACAGCTCGGGGACTTCATCGCTCGCTCCTCGACCTGTGCTCGGGGACTGCCTCGATCACTCTCCGACCACGGCTCGGGGACTTCGTCGCTTGCTTCTTGACCACGGCTCGGGGACTTTGCGTCTCGACTACATGTGACTGGCAACTCGCATACAGTTGGGATATTTTCTTACTTAGACCTTGCTACAAGGCTCATACGTCGCCTTCCAGCAAGCTCGGGGACTACATCGGTACGATGCACCTGTCGGTGCATCTCGTATCGTCTGTACGACGATTGGATTCTCAACTTAACTGGGAATTCTTTTTAGACCCTGGCACCACGTGCCTACGTCACCTACTACCAGGCTCGGGGACTAAGTGGGCACACTTCACCTTGCGGCGAATGTGCTTGTTTTTCGATCACTACGCCTCTGATGATCAAAGATGCTACGCTTCAAGACACACTTACATTTCTTTTCAGAAATACAAGTGGGCACACTTCCTAGGACGGAAATCTTTTTCTTTCTTTTTAAGAGCACCATACATTCTTCGGACAACCTACTTCTTCGGCGATAACGGTGGTCGGAGATGTCAAGAACTCAAGCCTCACTGTTCGGAGAAGGTTGAAACGGCGTGTCGCATCAGAATACATGGCGCTCGGGGACTAGCTGTGGGGGATATACCCCCGGGTACCACAAGATGGTACATGGGCCGCACCATCCGAGGTGGCCCGGCCCATAAGATCAAGGCGTGCACATCAAGATTATAAGTTGTACTAGATATTGTAATAGTACCAAATAGGATACTTTACTTGTAACCCTCCTCCTCCAGAGTATATAAGGAGAGGCAGGGGTCCCCCTCAGGGACAGATCATACAGCAATACAAATCAGACGCAGGACGTAGGTATTACGCCTTCTTGGCGGCCGAACCTGGATAAAACCTCGTGTCTGTCTTGCGTCACCGTCTTGTTTGGGGCTTGCGCATCTGTCTGCCGATAATCTACTACCTTGGGCATACCCCTAGGTAGACTGCCGACCATATTTCGTCGACAGTCACCGTGGCTGGAGAGCCACAGTCCCCTATTCTTGGTGCTATCATGTGCGCTAGGTTCCCCATAGTTTAGTGATGCTCGTCCGAGCTCTAGGTTGAGCCGCCATGGCCTCCACCGGCGTACCGCCATCGTCCCACCTCGCCGTGCCACCATGAGCACCGCCACCGTGCGTAGCTCCGTCGAGAGTCTCAGCCAAGTAGATCAATGGGTCCAGGAAGTCGTAGGGGTCATGCCGTGAAGATGTCACCACCGGCAAACTCACCGTCGGCGAGCTCTGGCCGCGCCAGCAGCGCGCAGCACCGCTACTCTGCTTTCGGTCCCTGGCTAGTGGGTCCGACTATCCAGTGGGTCCCAGTCGTCAG
This sequence comes from Miscanthus floridulus, assembly GCF_019320115.1. Taxonomy (NCBI): domain Eukaryota; kingdom Viridiplantae; phylum Streptophyta; class Magnoliopsida; order Poales; family Poaceae; genus Miscanthus; species Miscanthus floridulus. The sequence continues at coordinate 98,634,605 of NC_089580.1, read as the reverse complement.
TGACAGCAGTACAAAAGATAGTTCATTTGATTCAGGATTTCATGCTGTTTTGTAATTTTTAGATCTCTAGTTGTATAGCTTCAAAAATTATGAAATAAATTTGGTAGTATTACTTAGGAAGTGAAGTATTTAAGAAAAATATGATCTTAACACTTACAGTAGAAATTTTGGAGGATTTAAATGGAAATTTGAAATGTGTTTTTGAATGCATGCAAACTTGTTTATTTTATATCTAGAGTTCCTGTGCACCAAAAATTATGAAATTTTTGTGGTAAGCTATTCGTGACATGTATGAGATCTGGTAAAAATTTGAGGATCAGTGCATGTATAGATTTGTAGTTATAGATTTTTCTTTTATAAATAGGTAATCCTTGTATGAATTTTTATAAATTATTTAGGAATCCAATATTCATGAAATTTGTTGGAGGTACCATAAGGATGATAAGAAAAATAGGAAATCTGTTGCTTGACACTTTCACTAGGGTTTTCTATTTTTGCTATTGTAAGCCTTTCTGTCTTGTCATTTTTGTATAGAATGTTTTACTGTATAAAATGGCATGAAACTTTTACAGTAGTCTTTTGGTAGCATTAGAAAGGCACTGTAAATTTTGGGGAATTTATGATGCATATTTAGTATATGTTTATTATTTAACCTAAGTACATAAATAAAATGATAAATGCTTTTAAATAAATAGTTTTGGCTTTACCATTATGTTTTCTTGAATGTTTTTGGTATGCTTGAACTGTTGGTAGGCTTTGTGTTGCAAAAAGTTGAATACTTATATGAAGTAGCAGTATTGTTGCTTTATAATTCAAACTGAGCAGGTTTTCGGACAGATTCTGTAGTTTGATAAGTTGCATGGTAAAAATGATGTTTGCTGTAAAAATAGTTAATAACCAAGTTGTAGATAACTTCATCATATGTCTTGTGTTAAAATTCCGGGACCATAGGTCAAACGGTTTAGGAGTTACAGCTGTTTAAAGTTAGCATTTCCGAATTGCTTGCTCTCTGGAATTTTTGGATAGCACTGATATGATTGTCTGTTTTGGCTAAGATAAGTTGTGAACTAGCTTTTGATGATTAAATAAGAGTTGTAGATAATTTTATAAGCTTTCCAGAAAGTCTAGGATAAGTGCATTTGGATAATTAGAACTCCAGTTATGAGTAAAACAAGTAGCTGCTGTTTGTGAAAAAGTAGATGCATTGTTGAAGTAATTAATTACATAATCAAGAAGAGATATGCACCTACTCAGTAAACGAGATGCACTTGTTGTTATTTAAACCACATGCTGTTAAGAATATTTGCAACAATGCATTCTTCATGTATCATCATACCATACATGTTAACATATATGCATTCGCAATATCTTATGCCATATTCATGCATCTAGGATCGGAGGAAGAAATAACGTTGCTAGAATTCGATGAAGTAGAGGAAGGGGACTAGCAGGAGAATCCTCAAGTCGCAGCTCCCGAAGGCGAGGAGTAGAATCCTAAAGAGCTTCCAGAGTGCCCTGACCACCGCCCCACTTCCTTTCTGCGAGGCAAGCCCCGGAGCATTCTAAGTCTCCCAGCATTTTACAAGTGATTACTTAAGTACTTATGATTGATGCATTAGGTTATAGGAGTTGAATGGAACCGCTTGATGCATATAAATTCCTTGTCCAGAAATACTACCTTCAACCCGGTATAGGTCCAGGATCGAATACATGCTTAGCCATGCTTAGACCGGTAGAAGTCGGGTGATTTCCTGTCACCTGCGAGATATAGGTGGATACCGAAGCACAGTTGGCTATATTTTGCTATCATGGAACAGGACCATGGGGTGATGTAACTCGAGGCCAAACGGAGTCTATGTGTAGGGTGACTCAGGTGATTCTGTCTGTGCCAATCAAGGACCGTACCGTTGTTGGAACTTCTGACGAGATTGAACGCATGCCTATCACTTAGCTGGCCGGATAACTCGTTCCGACCGTGAAGCTGAGTAGCTCAACTCAGGCTGGGCCCCGTTCTGTTGTGCGCTCCTTGCGGGGGGTGATCAGACTGAGCCCAAGGGTAGGCTAGGTCTGAACGTCCTAGCATCTGGTGTCCCAGATTGTGCGGCGCGGTACGGACCCGCGAAATGTGTACCTGAGTTGTACCAAAGGTGACCTAAGGCTGCCTTCGCGCAGTATGCCTGGGTTTGTGTTAGGAATAAATTCCCAGCTGGTTGAAAATCGATTCGAATCGCCGTCTCTCCCGGATAGTGAGAAACTTGGCTAGCTCCAACATCGTAGTAACTGTGCTATGGAACATGATGGTTCGAATGAATATTGAATTGCAAAACCTGCTATGGTTACTATTGTATGCTTTTAAACAGATATACCACATGTTTGGCATAGGATAGTTGCTAATCCAGAGATGCATAGTTATAATTAATTTGATAAAGGAATCATAATTGTACCACTAAGTCAATTGCTTTTATGCAAAGTGTCATCAAGCTATCTCCACTTATACAGCCTTGCATAATCCTTGGAGTCGATTTATTTCCGGTTTATGATGGGTAAGTCTAGCTGAGTACCTTCTCGTACTTAGGGTTTTATTTCCCATTGTTGCAGATGGCACCATGTATCATGGTTATTACAAGAGTTGCTTCTATCCCACCATGGATGTGGAGTAAGCCTTGGGTAGGCTTCTTTATTAATCCCTATCTTTCCTTTTGTGGACTGTGATCCTACTTGGCACTGTACTAAACTATGTTGGCAACTTTACTTTCAAACTTAATTTGTTTCCGCTTTTATCTATCACACTCAATTTGTAATAACTTGGTTTCATACACTAATGATGAAAATGTATCTGTGAACTTTATGTAATATGTGACATGTATGTTGAATCATGTATGATCTTGGTTGTTGTAAATTGTTTATCGAGACCTGTCATGGTACTCGATGGACTACCGGGTTTATATGGGTTCAAGTATGATAGTGCGACCGCTTGCGGGCTGCCGTTGTACTTGTACTCTTATAAATTGGTCGGTTCTATGACACCAAGCACCTATCTTACGTCAAGATTAGCACTATCTCTAAACAAACCGAATCGAGCTTCCACTTGAGCCTCGTCACCTAGGAGTACCATCTGGTGCGTCCAAAACAATTTCTAAGCCTATGGTACGGTTGGCACACACCATGCACCTATCTTGTACGGATGCTAACACTGTCTCAAAATGGACCAAAATGAGATTCCACATGACCCACATCACCTTTTTCTATTGAGTGTGTCCAAAACAATTTTTTGGGCCTATGTTAGGTTTGGCGCAAACCGTGCACCTATCTTGCATCAAGATTTGCACTATCTCCAAATGGACCGAATCGAGCTTCCACTTGAGCCTCGTCACCTTGGAGTACCATCAGGTGTGTCCATAATGCATTCTGAGCCTATGGTATGTTCGACACAAACCGTGCACCTATCTTGCGTCAAGATTAGCACTGTCACCAAACACACCAAATCAAGCTTCCACTTGAGCTTCATCACTTAGGAGTACCATCTGGTGTGTCCAAAATGATTTATGAGCCTATGGTACGTTCGACGCAAACCGTGCTCCTATCTTGCATCAAGATTAGCACTATCTCCAAAAAATCGAATTGAGCTTTCACTTGAGCCTTGTCACCTAGGAGTACAATCGGGTGAGTCCAAAAGGAATTTTGAGCCTATGGTACATTTGGTGCAAACCATGCACCTATCTTGCACTTACACTAGCACTGTCTCACAATGGACCGATATGTGATTCCACATGACCCAGTTCACCTTACTCTATCCGGTGTGCCAAAACAATTTTCGAGCCTAATGTATGTTCGGTGCAAATCATGCACCTATCCTGCGCCAAGATTATCACTTTCTCCAAACAGACGGAATCGAGCTTCCACTTGAGCCTCATCACCTCAGAGTACCATCGGGTGTGTCCACAATGATTTCTGAGCCTATGGTACGTTTGGCGCAAACCGTGCAACTATCTTGTAGGGATACTAACACTGTCTCTAAATGCACCGATATGAGATTCCACATGACCCCCATCATCTAGGAGTTATATCGGGTGTGTCCAAATTGATTTTTGGGCCTGCGGTACGTTCGGCGCAACACCTATCTTATGTTAGGATTAGCACTATCTCCAAATGGACCAAAACAAGCATCCACTTAAGCCTCATCACACAGTGGTACCATCAGGTGCGTCCAAAATGATTTTTAAGCCTATGGTACATTTGGCGCAAACTACACAACTATCTTGCACTGATATTAACACTATCTCCAAATGGACCGAAACAAGATTCCACCTGACCCACGCCACCTAGGAGTTCCATCAGGTGCGTCCAATATGATTTCCGACCCTATGGTATATTCAGTGCAAACATTGCACCTATCTTGCGTCAGGATTAGCTCTATCTCCAAACGGAGCGAAATGAGCATCCACTTGAGCCTCGTCACCTAGCAGTACCATCGGGTGCGTCCACAATGATTTCTGAGCCTATTGTACGTTTGGCGCAAACCATGCACCTATCTTGCACGGATACTAACAATGCCTCTAAATGGACCAAAATGAGTTTCCATATGAAGCATGTCACCTAGGAGTTCTATCAGGTGTGTGCAAAATGATTTTTGAGCCTATGGTACGTTTGGCGCAAGCCGTGCACCTATCTTATGTAAATATTTGCAGTATCTCCAAATGGACCGAAACCCGCATCCACTTGAGCCTCGTCACCTAGGAGTACCATGGGGTGCGTCCAAACGGTTTCTGAGCCTATGGTACATTCAGTGCAAACATTACACCTATCTTGCACCGACACTAACACTGTCTCTAAACGGACCAAAACAAGATTCCACATGACCCACGTCACCTAGGAGTACCATCGGGTGCGTCCAAAATGATTTTCTAGCCAATGGTACGTTTGGCGCAAACTGTGAACCTATCTTGCGTCAAGATTAGCACCAACTCCAAACATACCGAATCGAGTTTCCAATTGAGCCGCATCACCTAGGAGTACCATCGGGTGCGTCCAAAATGATTTATTAGCCTATGGTACGTTTGGCGCAAACCATGCACTTATCTTGCACTAACACTAACACTGTCTCCAAACGGACTGAAACAAGATTCCACACGACCCACGTCACCTAGTAGTTCCATCGGGTATGTCCAAAACAATTTCTGAGCCTATGGTACGTTTAGCGCCAACCGTGCAACTATCCTGTGTCAAGATTAGCACTTTCTCCAAACAGACCGAATCGAGCTTCCACTTTAGTCTCGTCACCTTGAAGTACCATTGGGTGCGCCCAAAACGATTTCTCAGCCTATGGTACATTTGGCGCAAACCGTGCACCTATCTTGAATGACACTAACACTGTCTTGAAATGGATTGAAACAAGATTCCACATGACCCACGTCACCTAGGAGATCCATCGGATGCGTCTAAAATGATTTCTGAGCCTATGGTACGTTCGACGCAAACGATGCTCCTATCTTGCATCAAGATTAACACTATTTCCAAACAAACCTGAATCGAGCTTCCACTTGAGCCTTGTTACCTAGGATTACCATCGAGTTCCTCCAAAATGATTTTTGAACCAATGGTACGTTTGGCGCAAACTGTGCACCTATCTTGCACTAACACTAACACTGTCTCAAAATAGAGCAAAATGAGATTCCACATGACCCACGTCACCTTCCTCTATCGGGTGTGTCCAAAACGATTTACGAGCCTATGGTACATTCAGCACAAACCGTGCACCTATCTTATGTCAAGATTAGCACTATCTTCAAATAGAATGAAACGAGCATCCACTTGAGCCTCGTCACCTAGGAGTACCATTGGGTGCGTCCAAAACGATTTCTGAGCCAATGGTACGTTTGGCACAAACTGTGCACCTATCTTACACCAACAATAACACTATCTCCAAAAGGACTAAAATGAGATTCCACATGACGCATGTCACCTAGGAGTTTCATTGGGTGCGTTCAAACGTCTTCCGAGCATATGGTACGTTTGGCGCATACTGTGCACCTATCTTGCGTCAGGATTAGCACTATCTCCAAACGGACCGAATCGAGCTTCTACTTGAGCCTCGTCACCTAGGAGTACCATCGGGTGCGTCTAAAACAATTTCTGAGCCTATGGTACGTTTGGCACAAACCATGCACCTATCTTGCATGGATACTAACGTTGCCTCTAAACGGACCAAAATGAGTTTCCATATGAAGCACGTCACCTAGGAGTTCTATCAGGTGTGTGCAAAATGATTTTTGAGCCTGTGGTACGTTTGGCGCAAGCCGTGCACCTATCTTATGTCAATATTAGCAGTATCTCCAAATGGACTGAAACTAACATCCACTTGAGCCTCGTCACCTAGGAGTACCATGGGGCATGTCCAAACAGTTTCTAAGCCTATGGTACATTCAACGCAAACATTGCACATATCTTGCACCGACACTAACACTATCTCCAAACGGACCGAAACAAGATTCCACATGACCCACGTCACCTAGGAGTACCATCGGGTGCGTCCAAAATGATTTCTGAGCCAATGGTACGCTTGGCGCAAACCGTACACCTATCTTGCGTCAAGATTAGCACTAGCTCCAAACTATCCAAATCAAGCTTCCACTTGTGCTTCATCACCTAGGAGTACCATCTGGAGCGTCCAAAACAATTTTTGAGCCTATGGTACGTTCGACGCAAACCGTGCTCCTATTTTGCAACAAGATTAGCACTATCTCCAAATGGACCGAATCGAGCTTCCACTTGAGCATCGTCGCCTAGGGTACCATCGAGTGTGTCCATAATGATTTCTGAGCCTATCGTATGTTTGGCGTAAATAGTGCACCTATCTTACACGGATACTAACACTGTCTCTAAATGGACCGATATGAGATTCCACATGACCCACGTCATCTAGGAGTTATATCGGGTGTGTCCAAAATGATTTTCGAGCCCGTGGTACGTTCGGCTCAAAACATGTACCTATCTTACGTCAGGATTAGCACTCTCTCCAAATGGACCAAAACGAGCATCCACTTGAGCTTTGTCACCTAGGAGTACCATTGGGTGCGTCCAAAATGATTTCTAAGCCTATCGTATGTTTGGCACAAACCGCTCACCTATCTTGCACCGACACAAACACTATATACAAATAGACCAAAATGAGATTCCATATGACCCACATCACCTAGGAGTTCTATCAGGTGCATTCAAAATGATTTCCGATCCTATGGTACATTCACCGCAAACCGTGCACCTATCTTGTGTCTAGATTAACACTATCTCCAAACAGACTGAATCGAGCTTCCACTTGAGCCTCGTCACCTTGGAGTACCATCTGGTGCGTCAAAAATGATTTTCTATGCCTATGGTATTTTTGGCGCAAACCGTGCACATATCTTGCACCGACACTAACACTCTCTCCAAATGGACCAAAAGAAGATTCCATACGACCCACGTCACCTAGGAGTTCCATCGATGCATCCAAAACTATTTCTGAGCCTATGGTATGTTCGGCGCCAACCATGCAACTATCTTGCACCAAGATTAGCACTTTCTCCAAACAGACCGAATTGAGCTTCCACTTGAGTCTCACCACCTTGAAGTACCATTGGGTGCGCCCAAAACAATTTCTCAGCATAGGGTACGTTTGGTGCAAACCATACACCTATCTTGCAACGACACTAACACTGTCTCAAAATGGATTTAAACAAGATTCCACATGACCCATGTCACCTAGGAGATCCATCGGATGCATCTAAAATGATTTCTGAGCCTATGGTATGTTCGACGCAAATGGTGCTCCTATCTTGCATCAAGATTAGCACTATTTCCTAATGAACCAAATCGAGCTTCCACTTGAGCCTCGTTACCTAGGATTACCATCGAGTGCATCCAAAACGATTTTTAACCAATGGTACGTTTGACGCAAACCGTGCACCTATCTTGCACTAACACTAACACTGTCTCAAAATAGAGTGAAATGAGATTCCACATGACCCATGTCACCTTCCTCTATCGGGTGTGTCCAAAATGATTTTTGAACCTATGGTACGTTCGGCGCAAATCATGCACCTATCTTATGTCAAGATTAGCACTATCTCCAAACAGATTAAAACAAGCATCCACTTGAGCCTCGTCACCTAGGAGTACCATCAGGTACGTCCAAAATGATTTCTGAGCCAATGGTACGTTTGGCGCAAACTATGCACCTATCTTACACCGACACTAACACTGTCTCCAAAAGGACTAAAATGAGATTCCACATGATGCACGTCACCTAGGAGTTTCATCGGGTGCGTCCAAACGACTTCCAACCATATGGTATGTTTGGCGCATACTATGCACCTATCTTGCATTAGGATTAGCACTATCTCCAAACGGACAGAATCGAGCTTCTACTTGAGCCTCGTCACCTAGGAGTACCATTGGGTGCGTCAAAAATGATTTCTGAGCCTATGGTACGTTTGGCGCAAACCATGCACCTATCTTGCACCGACAATAACAGTGTCTCCAAACGTACCGAAACAAGATTCCACATGGCCCACGTCACCTAGGAGTTCCGTTGGCTGTGTGCAAAACAACTTATGAGCCTATGGTACATTCGGCACAAACCGTGCACCTATCTTGCGACAAGATTAGCACTATCTCCAAACAGACTGAATCAAGCTTCCACTTGAGTCTCATCACCTCGAGGTACCATTGGGTGCGTCCGAAATGATTTATGAGCCTATGGTACGTTTAGCACAAATCGTGCACCTATCTTGCACCGACACTAACACTGTCTCCAAACGGATCGAAACGAGATTCTACGTGACCCACATCATCGAGGAGTTCCATCGGGTGTGTCTAAAATTATTTCTGACCCTATGGTACGTTCGACACAAACCTTGCACCTATCTTGCAACAAGATTACCACTATCTCTAAATGGACCGAATCGACCATCCACTTGAGCCTCGTCAACTAGGAGTACATAGGGTGCGTCTAGTATGATTTCTGAGCCTATGGTACGTTTGGCACAAACCGTGCACCTATATTGCATCAAGATTAGCACCATCTACAAACTGACCAAATCAAGCTTCCACTTGAGCTTCATCACCTAGGAGTACCATTTGGAGCGTCCAAAACAATTTCTGAGCCTTTGGTACGTTCGACGCAAACTGTGCTCCAATCTTGCAACAAGATTAGCACTATCTCCAAATGGACCGAATCGTGCTTCCACTTGAGCATCGTCATCTAGGAGTACCATCAGGTGTGTCCATAATGATTTTTGAGCTTATGGTAACATGCACCTATCTTGCATCAAGATTAACACTATCTCCAAATGGACCGAATCAAGCTTCCACTTGAGCCTCATCACCTAGGAGTACCATCTGGTGCGTCCAAAATGATTTCTGAGCCTATGGTACGTTTGGCGCAAACCGTGCACCTATCTTGCACTGACACTAACACTATCTCGAAACGGACTAAAATGAGATTCCACATGACCGACGTCGCCTAGGAGATCCATCGGATGCGTCCAAAATGATTTTCGAGCCTATGGTACGTTTGATGCAAACCGTGCTCCTATCTTGCACCAACACTAGCACTATCTCAAAATGGACTAAAACAAGATTCCACATGACCAACGTCACCTAGGAGATCCATCAGATGCATCCAGAATGATTTCTGAGCCTATGGTATGTTTGACACAAACCGTGCTCCTATCTTGCAACAAGATTAGCACTATCTCCAAACGGACTGAAGCGAGCTTCCACTTGAGCCTCATCACCTAGGAGTACCATCGGGTGTGTCCATAATGATTTCTAAGCCTATGGTACGTTTGGCACAAACCATGCACCTATCTTGCATAGATACTAACAGTCTCTAAATGGATCGATATGAGATTCCACAAGACCCACATCATCTAGGAGTTATATCGGGTGTGTTCAAATTATTTTTTGGGCCTCTGTGGTACGTTCGGCGCAAACCGTGCACCAAACCGAGCATCCACTTGAGCCTCATCACCTAGGAGTACCATCGGGTGCATCCAAAACGATATCTAAGCCTATGGTATGTTTGGCGCAAACAGCGTAACTATCTTGCACCGATACTAACACTGTCTCCAAATGGACCGAAACAAGATTCCACCTGACCCACGTCACCTAGGAGTTCCATCAGGTGCGTCCAATATGATTTTCTAGGCTATGGTACATTCAGCGCAAACATTGCACCTATCTTGCGTCAAGGTTAGCACTATCTCCAAATAGACCGAATCAAGCTTCTACTTGAGCCTTGTCACCTAGGAGTACCATCTGATGCGTACAAAATGATTTATGAGCCTATGGTACATTTGGCGCAAACCATACACCTATCTTGCACCGACACTAACACTATCTCGAAAGGGGCTGAAAGGAGATTCCACATGGCCCACGTCACCTAGGAGATCCATCGGATGCATCCAAAACAATTTCCGAGCCTATGGTATGTTTGACGCAAACCGTGGTTCTATTTTGCATCAAGATTAGCACTATCTTCAAATGGACAAAATTGAGCTTCCAATTGAGCCTCGTCACCAAGGAGTACTGGGTGCATCCAAAACCATTGTTGAGCCTATGGTACATTTGGCGCAAACCGTGCACCTTTCTTGCACAGACACTAACACTGTCTCAAAATGGACCAAAATGAGATTCCACATGACCCACGTCATCTTACTCTATCGGGTGTGTCCGATATGATTTTTGAGCCTATGGTATGTTCAGCGCAAACCATGCACCTATCTTGCACATACACTGACACTATCTCAAAATTGACCAAAATGAGATTCCGCATGACCCACGTCACCTTCCTCTATCGGGTGTGTTCAAAACAATTTTTGAGCCTGTGCTAGGTTTGGCACAAACCGTGCACCTATCTTGCGTCAAGATTAGCACTATCTCCAAACGGACTAAATCGAGCTTCCACTTGAGCCTCATCACCTAGGAGTACCATCGGGTGTGTCCATAATGATTTTTGAGCCTATTGTATGTTCGGCGCAAACCGTGGATCTATCTTGAGTCAAGATTAGCACTATCTCTAAACAAACTAAATAGAGCTTCCACTTGAGCTTCATCACCTAGGTGTACCATCTGGTGTGTCCAAAATGATTTCTGAGCCTATGGTACATTCGACGCAAACTATGCTCCTATCTTGCATCAACATTAGCAGTATCTCCAAACAGATCGAATTGAGTTCCACTTGAGCCTCATCACCTAGGAGTACAATTGGGTGAGTCCAAAAGGATTTCTGAGCCTATGGTACATTTGGCACAGACCATGCACCTATCTTGCACTGACACCAACACTGTCTCATAATAGACTGAAATGTGATTCCACATGACCCACTTCACCTTCCTCTATCGGGTGTGTCCAAAATGATTTTCGAGCCTATTGTACGTTCGGCACAAACCGTGCACCTATCTTGCGTCAAGATTCGCACTATCTCCAAACGGACCGAATCAAGCTTCCACTTGAGCCTCATCACCTAGGAGTCCATCTGGTGCATCCAAAATGATTTCTAAGCCTATGGTACATTTGGCAAAAACCGTGCACCTATCTTGCACCGACACTAACACTATCTCGAAACGGACTGAAACGAGATTCCACATGACCGATGTCACCTAGGAGATCCATCGGGTGCGTGCAAAATGATTTCTGAGCCGATGGTACGTTTGACGCAAACTGTGCTCCTATCTTGCAATAAGATTAGCACCATCTCCAAATGGACCGAACCGAGCTTCCGCTTGAGCCTCGTCACCTAGGAGTACCATCGGGTGTGTTCATAATGATTTCTGAGCCTATGGTACATTTGGCGCAAACCGTGCAACTATCTTGCACGAATACTAACAGTCTCTAAATGGATCGATATGAGATTCCACAAGACCCACGTCATCTTGGAGTTATATCAGGTGTGTCCAAATTGATTTTCGAGCTTGTGGTACGTTTGGCGCAAACCGTGCACCTATCTTACGTCAGGATTAGCACTATCTCCAAATGGACCAAAACGAGCATCCACTTGAGCCTCATCACCTAGGAGTACCATCGGGTGTGTCCAAAATGATTTCTAAGCCTATGGTATGTTTGGCGCAAACCGCGCACCTATCTTGCATCGAAACTAACACTGTCTCCAAATGGACCGAAATGAGATTGCACCTGACCCACGTCACCCAGGAGTTCCATCGAGAGTGTCCAATATGATTTCTGAGCCTATAGTTCATTCGACGCAAACTGTGCACCTATCTTGCGTCAAGATTAGCACTATCTCCAAACAAACCGAATCGGGCTTCCACTTGAGCCTCGTCACCTAGGAGTACCATCTAGTGCATCCAAAATGATTTTTGAGCCTATGGTACGTTTGGCGCAAACTATGCAACTATCTTGTAGGGACACTAACACTGTCTCCAAATGGTTTGAATCGAGCTTCCACTTGAGCCTCATCACCTAGGAGTACCATCTGGTGCGTCCAAAATGATTTTTGAGCCTATGGTATGGTTGGCGCAAACTGTGCACCTATCTTGCACAGACACTAACACTGTTTCAAAATGGACCAAAATGAGATTTCACATGACCCACGTCACCTTCCTCTATCAGGTGTGTCCAAAATGATTTTTGAGCCTCTAGTACATTCGGCGCAAACCAAGCGCCTATCTTGCATCAAGATTAGCACTATCTCTAAACAAACTGAATCGAGCTTCCACTTGAGCCTCGTCACCTAGGAGTACTGTCGACAGAATATCATCGGTAGATCTCCAAGGGGTATCCCACAAAGCTAGATTGATCGGCAGAGGAGCGTGAGATCAAGAACAAGAAGGCAACAGAGACACACGAGTTAGATAGGTTCAGGCCATCAGTATGACGTAATACCCTACTCCTATGGTCTATTGTTTTGTATTAGCTATCGTATGATATTGCATGATTTTGGAGGGGGTCCCAGCCCACCTTATATAGTCCGGGAGGCAGGGTTACAAGTCGGTTAGATCTAAGAGATAACTAGAAAGTAATAACAGATTACAAGAATCATGGGATCACATGTATCCTAACAGATCTCATAGCATCTTTAGGATATCTTCCCCATGTCTTGCGGAAGGCACCGAGCAGAGTCGTGCCCTGTAAGGCTTCATCTTGTGGGCTGGGCCACCCCTGGGGGCATAGCCCATGTGGTCTGCCATGGGTATCCGGGGTCATACCCCCACAGCTAGTCCCCAAGCGCCTTGTACCCGTTATGCATCGCCGTCTTGAGCTTGTCCGAGCAAGTGCGAACCAAAGCCGAGCAGTCCAACTCATGGTCCGACCACCGCGATGAGTCACCGAGCAGTTGTGAGCAGTTGCCGAGCTACATGCGCCATCGCCGAGCAGCATGAACCGTAGCTGAGCAACATATTCCAAGTATGGCTTGCCATAAGGGTGTAAGGAGCTCAAGTCCAGAATTGACAATTTCTTCGTAGTGGACCAAGTGTGCCCACTTAGAGTCCGACCACGAGAAAAGGAGATAATCTTCATTAGCTTCAAGAGGCACGGAGTCTTCAAGAAAAAACAAGCACATTCACCGTAAGGTGAAGTGTGCCCACTTAGTCCCCGAGCCTAACAGTAGATGACGTAGTCATGTGGTGCCAGGGTCCGAAGTAGAAAAAATAATAAAAAACTAGGCGAGCAGGCAGCCAGTCCTCGGGTGTCACCCCAAAACGAGATAAAACACGTTCACCGCAAGGTGAAGTGTGCCCACTTAGTCCCCGAGCCTAATAGTAGATGACGTAGTCATGTGGTGCCAAGGTCAGAAACATAGAAATCATGAATGACCAGCCGAGCAGGCAGCCAATCCCCAAGCTGCAAGCGACGATATCGGAGAAATCCAACCTTGGAGAAAAAATCAGAGTAATAGTTGTACAGTAATGGTTACTGAGCCTTAATAAATGGTGGAGAAGTCAGCGATTATTCGGCTAGTAGCAACTGATGGCAGCGATAAATGGGCGACATGGGCTGCGGTTGTGCAGAAGCCTAGGTAACAGCCCATATGCCGTATCGGAGAAATCGGAGCGGCATAGATCGCTGGAACGATTCCCAAAAAACTGTTGAATGCGGAAAGGTGGGGAAAGTGCTTTATAATAGTGCCACCGCATACCCTGTTCCCACCTTTTCCACTTCATCTTCCTCCTCATTTGCCTCCGCCGTCAAACCCTAACCAGATCTGGGAGATGGCGCCGAAGAAGGGAGCTACGAAATCGAAGAAGACTAGTCCCAAGAAGAGGGCGCCATGGCCCGACATGACAAGGAGTGGGTGCCATCACGAACAGGAGAAGCAGAGCTAAACAGATTGGTGGAAGCCGGCGTTCTCCCTAACCGTGCTACCGTCAGATGGCGTCCAGCCCTCGATGAGTCCTTCCTAACACCCCATACTGACGAAGCAGTGGTATTCAAGGACTATTTCTAGCGCGGGTTAGGATTTCCTGTGCATCCATTTCTGAGGGATCTATTGGAGCTTTGGGTGGTTACTCTGTGCAACCTCCACCCTAATACCATTTTGCCTATCTCAATCTTCATCCATTTCTGTGAGGCATACCTCAGAATCCTACCCCACTTCAATCTCTTCCGTCACCTATTCTGGCTGAAGAAGAGAGGTGGCACTGGTTCCAAGGTGGTCGGCGAGGTGTACCTTCAGCTACGGGATGGAATGGCGAGCGAATACCTTATCGTGCCACTTAACACGTCACTGAAGGGGTGGAACACCAGGTGGTTCTACATGAAACAAAGCCACCCAGCTGTTCACTGTAACACTGACCACATCCCAGAAAGCTAGAGGAGTTGGTCGGAGGTACCGAGCAACAATGATATGGAGCAAGTGAAGGAATCCTCGGCTTAATAAAAGTTGCGAGGACCAATTATGGATTGGTAGCGGCAAGTTTCATAGTGTGCCGCGCTTAGCCCTGTAAAGAGAGGGCGCACCCAGGCTATGAATTCAAAGGGGAGACTGACGGTACCCGAGAGAGACCAGAAATACTATCCAGGAACATCATTGAAGAGTGGACTACCGAGCTGTTCGCTCCGCTTGCCTCATTCAGATTGTTAGGGTACACAAAACCCTTTAACTGCAAGAATCTGCCTCCTCAGGTGAATATCCCAACTGTGTGTTTCTAAGAAGTTTTTTTTATTTTGTCATTGCCGAGCAATAGACTGATCCACTCATGTGAAGATCCATTCGCAGGATAGGGCAGTGTATTTCTTGAGCGTGCCAAAAAACGATTGGCCGCTGGCAGTGGATGCACGACCACCAGCTCAACCTAAAGAAAGCTCCGTTGGCATTTCCTTGGAAACTAGAGGTATGTATGTTGGTCGGACTGAGAGTCCTCCTCGGTATCGGAGAAAATCCAGGGGAAGAGGTCAGTGACAGATGAGCCGGCCCAGAAGAAGAGGACAACAGCGGCTACTGCTCCACGCAAACCAGGTGGCATCTCGCTTGGCGATGATGAGACCAATCGAACACGAAGGATCGCGGTGTTCGATTGGTGGTCTGATGACGATGAAATTCTGGCTGATCCTCCACCGAGCGCGAAAGAGCCTCCACGTAGCACACACGCGGGGGAACAACCCGAGGTAGGCGAAGAAGTCCGTGAGGCACCGATGAGGAAAGTCCCCGAGCAGCGGGCGGAGGGAATTTCTGCGCAGTAGACGATAGAATTCCCTGTGGGGCGAGCAACGGAAGTCCCTGAGCAACAAGTGGAAGTAGACCTAGAGTAGCAGGCGGAAAGGGCCCTAGAGCAGCAGGCAGAACCGAGGTCGACCGAGGAAGAGCCGAGAATTCCCCTGCAGAGCATGGGAGTCGACCCCGCGGCTGCGCTAGGAGGCTCCGGCAGGCATCACCGGTTCAAGAAATTGAACCGTCAGACCAAACCATAAGTGTCCTTGTGTCGAAGTTACTTTGCTATATTTTCTTTACTTCTGTGGTGACTGAATAACTGATTTGACATAGTGCAAGGCGAACAATAGATCTAGCCTCACCCACTCAGACAGAGCAGCAACCAGGAGCTAGCCCTAGAGTAGGGGAGATGCTAGTAGACCCCATCCTAGAGTCCATGAGTGCTTAGCAGCACGCGAGGGAGCCAATTGCTGCCCCTGGTGGAATTGGCGATAGCGAACGGACGTCTACAACAGCGAACGAGTTGGCGACAGCACCCTCGGTAATGGCAGAATCTAGAGCGGAAAAGCTTTCAGCACTGAAGGAGCAGACGACACTCCCCGGCTGCAATAGAGGAGGACGAGGTGGAGGAGATCATGCGTGACGAACCTCGACCCCAATCAATCTGGATCCTCCGAAAGCGCAACGACGACATAGTAATTGTCGAAGAGGAGGACACCACCAAGCAATTCAGGAGACTAGAGACTGCCCTTACTAGTGTGATGAAATATATCAAGGTTAATACTATGTTTGGAAAGGTCATGGTTGTTTTTTGGAATTGGATAACCATACTGTCATTGTGCATTTGCAGGAAATAACTCGAGTTGCCGAGCAGCGCCATCAGCTGATAAAGCGAATGGAGCCCCTTGCTGAGGAGAATGAAAAACTCAAAGAGGCTAGGAACCTCTTGGAGAAGAATATCCAGAGGGCCCAACATGAATGAGACCTTGCGGAGTCCAACGCACGGGGCCTAGAATACCAAAAGGGGGTCCTTACCGAAAAGCTGGCTACTGTGTCTGAGCAGGTGCAGAGCCAGTCTGAGCAGCTGGCCGCTGTCTTCGGCCAACTGAAGAGTGCTTCCGAGCAGCTGGAGAGGAAAACCGAATAGCTTAACAGTGTATCCAAGCAGAAAGCAGGTATGGTATATCAACGAATGTACTTTTGTATTGCTAAACAACCACATTTTTGGTGATAACTGTTGCGCTTGTAGAGCAAGACGCTGAGCTTGGCCAAATGCGCTAGGCCATTGATCAACTTCTCCAGGAGAAGGCAAAGGAAGCAGAGCGGGCGGACAAACTTGCTGAGGAGCTGAAAGGTGAATTCCTCCTTGTCAGAATTATTGTTGAAGTAGCTTCCTTGTAAGATGGAACATTGTAACGCTTGTAGGTTATCATCATAAAGCCAAAGCATAGTTTGATGTGCTGGTGTAGGAGGCCAAGGTCCAAATGGAGAACTTCAATGCTATAGTCGCCGCAATTAAGCCAGTGCTTGACTGCGTTGACTTGGAACCGGCCACCCAGCGCGACGGCAGGTGGCAACGTTCAGACACCGTCATCTAGAGGTGCAAGGAAGCATGGGAGAACTTCAAGATCTTCAACCGCAATGCCATTATGACTGTCGCTACCCATGTCCTCATGGTTGTTTGGTCCCATTACCCAACCATCGACCTTCAGTCAATAGGGGGTGGGTTCGCCGAAGGACTGAGCGATGCAGAGACCCAGCAGCTGGAGGATGAGGTGGAGGACGCAGCGAAGACGCTAGCCGGCGATATAGATTTGTTTGGTGAGATGAATGGTAATGTCGGAGCATAGTAATCTACTCATAGATTATCATCTGTAAAATCTTGATAGTGTAGTTAGAATACGCGAAAGCGCAAGAAACAATTATTTATCGAATAAATGTTACATGGTGCATGTATATGCAGTATTTGCAGTTTACTTGTATTTCGGCAAAAAAATCTTCATAGTTTTAATCCTAATGTGATTATGCGTAGTTCAAGTAGCATCTGAACAGTTGGTTTGCTACTGATCTCTATGGCCTTGGCTAGCCTATAGTCCATAACATCGAGCACGGAGCCCGTGTACACGTAGGAGTAACAGGCGTGACCCAGGAACCGCAGCCGACCACCCATAACATAGAGCACGGAGCCCGTGGCATGTGTAGGGAGAGATCAGTGACTGGGTCTTCTCCATAGAAAACAGCGTAGAACAAGTGCTGCTCGGTGGTTGTTGTATGAACTTGGAGATAAAGGTAGTATAAGTGGCGACCAAGCAATTAGTTCTGTGCTGAGCTCTCGGCCTTGGATAGCCCATAGTCCATAACATCGAGTGCAGAGCCCATGCACATGTAGGAGAAACAGGCATGACCAAGAAACCATAGCCGACCACCCATAACACAGAGTGCAGAAAAGAAAATAGACTGCTCGCTGATCGACGAAATATCTTGGAGGTTTAGAGTAAAGCGTTCGGCGATTTGGAGAAACTTGTTTGCCAAAAATTTTTGGAGATTTAGAGGAGAAAGTTCGGCGGTTCAGAGAAAGCGTGTGGCATAATACGTTGGCAGTTTGGAGGAAATGTGTTCGGCGACTTGGAGAAAACGTATTCGGCGATTTTTGGCGAAAATGTTTCGGTGATTTGGAGAGATCGTTCGGCGATAACTTTGGAGCTTTGGAGAAACTTATTCGGCGAAATCGTGGTCGGCGATTTAGAGAAATCGTTTGGCAATTTTGTATTGGAGCTCATTAGTGAGTATTGTAATGCTCGGCGACCGTATGTGGAGATTGAGAAGTAATGGAGAAAAAATGGAGACAAATTATGGAGACCAAAACTTTATTTATCATAAAGTGGATAGTACATATCTGGAGCATTTCAAGGATAGAAATGTATAAGGTGTTCGATGTGCCATGAATTGGGAACATCAATTCCGTCTAAGTCACATAGGCGATAAGACCCTAGTCGGGTGACCTCTTTGACGACGTAAGGCCCTTCCCAAGGGGAGGAGAGCTTGTGCAACCCTTTGGTTTTTTGTTTTCTATGGAGAACAATGTCACCGACGTTGACTGAATGACCTTTTACGTTGTGGTTGTAGTATCTCCGCAAGCCTTCTAGGTATTTGGCTGTGTGGACGCAGGAGATCAAGCGTTCCTCCTCGGCCCTATCGATGTCCTCTGTCCAAACAGTTGTGGCTTGCTCTTCATCATAGTTTTTCACCCTAGGTGCTCGGAAAGCAACATCCACTGGTAGTACGGCCTCCGAGCCATAAACCAAAAAATATGGAGACACACTGGTGCTGCGACTACCTTGAGTGCATAGTCCCCAGACCACAGCTGGTAGTTCCTTGAGCCATCTACCTAGATGCCTTTCTTCTTTTTGATATAGCCTCTTTTTTAGGGCATCAAGGATCATGCCGTTCGCTCGTTCGAACTGGCCATTGGCTCTAGGATGGGCAACAGAGACGTATTTAACAAAGATGCACCGGTCTTCGTAGAAGTCCCAAAAGTGATGGCCAGTAAATGTAGTTTCGAGGTCGGTGATGATGCTATTCGGGATACTGAATTTGTGTACGATTTCTTCAAAGAGTTCGACTGCTTTCTTCGCGGTAGCCGAGACGAGCAGTTTGTACTCGATCCACTTGGAGAACTTGTCGATGGCGACATATACATACTAGAAACCACCTGGCGCTGGCTTGAAAGGCCTGATCATGTCCAGTCCCTAGCATGCGAAAGGCTAGGAAGCTAGGATGGTCTATAGTTCTTGAGCCGGTACGTGTATTTGCTTGGCGAAAAATTGACATCCTTCGCAGCGCCGGACAAGGTCTTTGGCATCAGAGATTGCCATGGGCCAATAAAAACTAGCTCGGAAAGCTTTGTCGACCAGGTTTCTCGAGGGCGCGTGATTGCCATGGGAACTAGAGTGAATTTCAAGGAGTAGTTTTACCCCTTCATCTTGGGTGATGCATTTCTGAAGTATCCCTTCCTTGGCACTTTTCCTCATCAAGTTGCCGTCTACCAGCATGTAATGCTTGCTTCGACAAATTAGACGTTCTGTTTTGGTCTTGTTGGCGGGTACTTTGGTGCTGGTGAGGTACTTGATGAACTGCTCCCTCCAATCGGTGACCGGCGAAGGTACCGCAAGTACCAACTGCTTGGTAGGGGGAACCTCTTCGACTTCCTTTTCTTCTTTAATGGATGGCACCAAGAGATCTTGAACAAAGACCCCCAGCGGAACTATGGCGTGAGAAGAACCTATCTTTGAGAGCTGGTCGGTAGGTTGATTTTGATCTCGTACCATGTGAAGGTACTCGATACCATAGAACTTCCCTTCCAGCTTCCTGATTTCGGCATAGTATGCGTCCATCTTCTCACTGGAATAGGACCAGTCTTTGTTGAGCTGGTTGATAACCAGTGCGGAGTCCCCATACACCATGAGGCATTTCACGCCAAGCTCGATGGCTATACGGAGACCATGGAGACACGCTTCGTATTCCGCAGCATTGTTGGAGGCCGGAAAGTGTATCCGGAGAACATAACGTAGCTTATCTTGGTCAGCGTAATGAACAGAATACCCGCACCAGCACCATTGATGTTAAGGGCCCCATCGAAGTACATCACCCAGTGCTCGGGGCAAGTAGCGGTGATGAGCTCTTGGATCTCGGTCCATTCAGCGATGAAATCAGTAGGCGCCTATGACTTAATGGTGGGTCTACTTCTGAATTCGATGGAGTAGGTGCTGAGCTCAATAGCCCACTTAATGATGCGGCCATTGGCCTCTTTGTTGTGGAGAATGTCCCCCAGAGGGAACTCAGTGACCACGGCGATCTTGTAGTATTCGAAGTAGTGTCGAAGTTTGCACGACATAATAAGAATGGCGTATAACAGCTTTTGTACCTGAGGATAATGAGTTTTGGGCTCATTAAGTACCTCGCTGATGAAGTAAACCGGACGTTGCACTTTATAAGCGTGCTCGGCTTCCTCGCGTTCGACGATAATAGCTATGCTAACGACGCAAGAAGTAGCGGCGATGTATATTAGTAGAGTTTCATCTGGATGTGGTGCCATCATGATCAGAGGCTTTGTTAAGAACACCTTGAGCCGCTCAAAAGCTGAGTCTGCCTCCTCCGACCAGGAAAAGCACTCGGAGGCCTTACGGAGCTTGAAGAAAGGTAGCCCTTTTTCACCGAGGCATGATATGAAGCGACTTAAAGCAACCATGCAGCCTGTAAGCTTCTATATATCCTTGATGCATGTTGGCCATTTCATATTGGTGATGGCAGAGACCTTGTTAGGGTTAGGTTCAATACCTCGAGTACTGATGATGTAGCCTAGCAGTATACCAGATGGAACTCCAAAGACGCACTTTGAAGGGTTTAGCTTCCATCGGTACTTGTTTAGGTTGGTGAAAGTTTCTTCGAGGTTGGCGATAAGGTTGTCGGTAGTCTTGGTCTTGACGACCACGTCATCTATGTAGGCTTCGACATTGCGGTCGATCTGTTGATCGAGGCACATCTGGATGGCCCTTTGATAGGTAGCCCCAGCGTTCTTGAGTCTGAAGGACATAGTTGTGTAGTAGTATGCATCGAAAGGCATAATGAATGATGTCTTGATCTGGTCTTCTTCCTTGAGGGAGATGTGATGATAGCTAGAGTAATAGTCAAGGAAGGAGAGCAGTTCATAGCCGGTGGTGGAGTCTACAACCTCGTCTATCTGAGGTAGGCCGAAGGGGTCTTTAGGGCAGTGTTTGTTAAGATCGGTATAATCAACACACATTCTCCATTCTTTATTCTTTTTTGAAATGAGAACAGGGTTTGCTAACCAATCTGGATGATACACTTCTTTTATAAATCTGGTAGCTAAGAGTCATTTTATTTCTACCCTAATAGCCTCCTTCTTGTCTGGCATGAATCGGTAGAGTTTCTGCTTGATCGGTTTGGCGGTCGGCGAGACATTCAAGGAGTGCTCGATCTTCTCCCATGGTACCTTCGGCATGTCTGTAGGTTTCCAAGCAAACACATCGGTGTTGGCACGTAGGAAGGAGATGAGCGTGCTTTCCTATTTGGGGTCAAGGTGAGCCCCAATCTTCATGGTCTTGGAGATGTCGACGAGGCCGAGGCCGACCTCCTTGACTTCCTTGGACTTGGCGGAGGCACGAGGAAGCTCCAGCTCTAGGATCTCCATGTCATCGGCGGGCACTATCTTGGCTTTGGTGACCACGCTAGCCATCTGGATGGAGAGGTCGGTGGCTTCGGTGAGAGCGAGACTCTCTATCTCACAGGCGTAGGCAACGGAGAGGTTGGCCCATAGAGCTAGGACTCCTACAGACGAAGGCATCTTCGTCACTAGATATGCATAGTGCGGTACGGCCATGAACTTGGCCAGAGCTGGCCGACCAAGTATGGCGTGGTAGGTGGTGTCGAAGTCGGCAACGTAGAAGTTGATATGTTCGATGCGGTAGTTGCTTGCCATGCCGAACTAAACTGGTAGGGTAATCTCTCCAAGCGGTTTGGAGGCCCTACCTAGCACCACACCCCAAAAGGTGGAGTTGGAAGGTGTGAGATCTTACAAACCGAGGCCTAGCTCTTTTAGGGCTCCGGCAAAGAGGAGATTCAGAGCGCTCCCACTATCAATGAGCACTTTTCTGAAGAGCACCTTCTATACGGTTGTGTCGAGGACGAGTGGAAAATGGCCTACATAGGGAATATCTGCCCACTGGTCGGCCCTACTAATGGTGATGGGGACCTCAGACCATGGGCGATAGATGGGGTTAGCGGTGGCATCTTCCGTAGTGACGGAGAGCACCCGCCGTGCTATGAGCTTTCGCTCTCTTCTGCTCTCAGTGGAGGCGAGGCCCCTGAAGATGGTGGCGACCACCTTATCGTGGTCCTGAAAGACATTGTTGTTGCCCCTAGGTGGTTGGTGACCTCTAGCTCCATCGTTGGTGTCATCATTGAGCCTCTTGTCCTAGAACTCCTTAGCCAAACCAATGTAGTCCTTCATCTTGTGTTTGGCGTTCTTATGAAGAGGGCATGGACCATCGAGGATCTTTTGGTACTGTTCGTCATAGTTGCGCTTGGCGCGAGGTTGACTGATGGTGGCAACTATGTGGTCTGGCCGACGGCGGCAATTTTGGCCAGGCCTGGGTCCTCCTGTCTGATCACGACCGCTGTCACGATGGTAGCTGCGGTCGTCGGGGCGGCGGTCGCTATGGCATCGGTCATCAGGGTGGTCATCGTAGCAGTGAGATGGGCAATGAGTGCCTGCATCCTCATTGAAGCACCTCGGCTTCCTCGGCGTCGGCATACTGATTGGTCATAGTTATCATCTCGCCGATGCCGGTGGGTGGCTTGCGATTGAACTTGGAGCAGAGCTCTCGATGGTGGAGTCCTAGATAAAGGCGGTGATGACCTCAGCTTCCGTGATGTTGGGAATAGAGTTCCTCATCTCGAAGAAACATCGGATGTTGCTACAGAGGAGCTCAGACGGATTTTGGTTGATGCGGCTGAGATCATGCTTAGTGCCGGGTCAAGTACATGTGGCCATGTAGTTGTCGGTGAAGACTTTTTTCAGCTCTTCCTAGGATCCGATGGAGTCTGGCACAAGGCTGGTAAACCAGCTCATGGCAGGTGGCGTGAGCATGATGGGGAGATAATTTGCCAAGATGCTGGTGTCTCCTCCGGCGGCGCGGACAGCAGTGGCGCAAGCCTACAACCACTATGTCGGGTTCATTCTTCCTTCATAGGGCTCGACCCTAGTGATCTTAAAACCACAGGGCCACTGAAGTATTCGGAGTGCCCTTGTGAAAGCTGGAGGCCCCTCAGGGTTGTCGACACCGTTGTCTGCAGCATTGCGGTCAAGGATAGGCTTAAGAGCTGAGTCTGGGTTGCCGTACTCCTGCTCGTACTCCTAGCGGCGACGCACTTTGTCTTCGTGGTGACCGAAACGACGTTGCTCGATACGCCGTCGCGCATCCTAGAGGTTACTGAGGTGCACTCGAGAGTCCTGTTCGACCTCCTGGTCGTGTTGGCAATGGTGTTCAGCGTGATGGCCCCTGGCTCCCCCCTGGACAAGTAGTGACTGGTCGGCGAAAGGGCTTTGACTAGGGCAACGATTGGATCTCGGCGTAGCTGATCGGTGAATCATGCTCGTGGAGCATGAAGGTCTCTGATCCTCGTGAATCTCATTGACCTGACAATGAGCCGCTTTAAGCTTGGCGATGATCTTAACGAGCTTGGGCATTTGAGGGAAACGAGCGAGCTCATTAGCAGCTACTGCCAAATTGGCGCTTGGAGTCTTGAAGATGTCGTGGCCATCAACATGGAGAAATTCTTCATCGAGGTTGCGATGGAGTGGGAGCGGTCTTCATTGAGAATCGAGCCGATTATTCCGAGCAGCCTCGGCCCTTGCAATGGTTGCCTCATTTTCTCACCGCTGTGCATGGTTGATGTTCCGGTTCTCCCGAGCAACGTGCTCCTCCTCGGTTTCGCTATTCTGAGGAGGGCTGTCGATGCTGACGTTGAAGATCGCACCACCCTAGAAGGGTGGAAGGAGGAGTTGCTCAGAGAAGGTTTCAGTGAGGGTCTCCGTAGAGCCCTGAGACTCAGAGCTCGGAGTTTCTTCTAGGATGGTCTGGAGGGGCACCCCGGGGCTCTAGCCTAAGTGTAGCATGTTGACAGCTGGTAGAAGTTGGACGGCGACCAGGTCGGCGAGTAGATGGGCGCAGTCCACCTGGTCGGCGAGTTTGCTCCTCAGGGCATGTTGGTAAGCAACGATGGCGTTGGTGAGCCCGAAGGGTAGGGCCGTAGCCCCTGCAATTTCCCGGGTAGCCTCTGATAGATCTAGATCGGAGG
The DNA here is from genome assembly GCF_019320115.1 of Miscanthus floridulus. Taxonomy (NCBI): domain Eukaryota; kingdom Viridiplantae; phylum Streptophyta; class Magnoliopsida; order Poales; family Poaceae; genus Miscanthus; species Miscanthus floridulus. Next base: position 98,610,073 of record NC_089580.1, on the reverse strand, counting down.
GTGGTCAGCGCTAAACCAGAGTGTCCAAAGCCAATTCAGCAATGGAGAGACAATCGGCAAGCTTCAGTCTGACCCGATCGATGGATTCGATCAGATCATCATTGTTGATCTGCCTCCTCTGGTAGCGAGGAAGTGGACGGTGAGTCGTTGCTGAAGGAGACCTCAGAATCAGCTCCAAGATCTGATCTGCAGTTGCAGGTGCGGGGGTGGTCGGCGCAGAACCGATCTGCCCTGACTCGAGGAGCTCTCTGACTCCGTTAGTGTTGATGACCCACGAGATGGATCCGACCGTGAAGATCTGGCCGGGCTACAGAAGGGATGAAGAGCCTATGAAAAAAGCCATCTTGTTTGACAAGGAAACAACACGCACACCCCTACCTGGCACGCCAACTGTCGATAGAATATCGTTGGTAGTCCTCCGAGGGGTATCCCACGAAGGTAGATTGATTGGCAGAGGAGCGTGAGATCAAGAATAAGAAGGCAACAGAGACACACGAGTTAGACAGGTTTAGGCCGTCAGTATGACATAATACCCTACTCCTATGGTCTGTTGGTTTATATTAGCTATCGTATGATATTGCGTGATTTTGGAGGGGGTCCCTGTCCGCCTTATATAGTCCGAGAGGCAAGGTTACAAGTCGGTTAGATCTGAGAGATAACCGGAAAGAAATAATAGATTACAAGAATCATGGGATCACATGTATCTTAACAGATCTCGTAGCATCTTCAGGATATCTTCCCCATGTCTTGCGGAAGGCACCGAGCAGAGTCGTGCACCACAAGGCTTCGTCTTGTGGGCTGGGCCACCCCTGGGGGTGCAGCCCATGTGGTCTGCCGTGGATATCTAGGGTCGTATCCCCCACAAGTACCATCTGGTGTGTCCAAAACAATTTTTGAGCCTATGGTACGGTTGGCACACACCATGCACCTATCTTGCACGGACGCTAACACTATCTCAAAATGGACCAAAATGAGATTCCACATGACCCACATCACCTTTTTCTATCGAGTGTGTCCAAAACAATTTTTTGGGCCTGTGTTAGGTTCGGCACAAACCGTGCACCTATCTTGCATCAAGATTTGCACTATCTCCAAATGCACCAAATCGAGCTTCCACTTGAGCCTCGTCACCTTGGAGTACCATCGGGTGTGTCCATAATGCTTTTCTGAGCCTATGGTACGTTCGGCACAAACCGTGCACCTATCTTGCGTCAACATTAGCACTATCACCAAACAGACCGAATCAAGCTTCCACTTGAGCTTCATCACTTAGGACTACCATCTGGTGTGTCCAAAATGATTTTTGAGCCTATGGTATGTTCGACGCAAACCATGCTCCTATCTCCAAAAAAATCGAATTGAGCTTCCACTTGAGCCTCATCACCTAGGAGCACAATCGGGTGAGTCCAAAAGGAATTTTGAGCCTATGGTACATTTGGCGCAAACCATGCACCTATCTTGCACTTACACTAACACTGTCTCACAATGGACCGATATGTGATTCCACATGACCCAGTTCACCTTACTCTATCTGGTGTGTCCAAAACAATTTTTGAGCATGTTTTATGTTCGGTGCAAACCATGCACCTATCTTGCGTCAAGATTAGCACTATCTCCAAATAGACCGAATCGAGCTTCCACTTGAGCCTCGTCACCTAGGTGTACCATCGGGTGTGTCGACAATGATTTCTGAGCCTATGGTACGTTTGGCGCAAACCGTGCAACTATCCTACAGGGATACTAACACTGTCTCTAAATGGACCTATATGATATTCCACATTGTAACACCTCGGGTGTTAGCCTTGCATAACTTGACTTGCATAACATGAGCATGAGCATCAAGCATTCATAAATCATCATTTACAATTGAAACATTTGATCGAAACATATGAAACATTGCTTGTTATCTCGTGTTTCTTGGAACATATGCATATGATCTTGTACACATGAATGCAAGTGGGTAATGCTAGTCACTAAAACACCTTAGCTACACTTAGGTTAACAAAAGGAACCTTGTTCATGAAGGCCACATTTCATGATCAAGCACTTAAGTGATATTTCATGTGTTGACCTGGATAGCTCTATGAGTGACCACTGCATAAAATGATAGGATGACCTTGGAAATTTCTTAAACATGCTTAGGATATCATCATGAACAACTTTGGTATTTAGGGCTAGGGCTAAATTGGTCATTTAGTCATGGTTTGAGTATGTATCATGTTTTCAAAGTGACATGTTTGACTAAAGTTGAACTAGGTGTTAGGGACCTTGCATGGAGGAGTTCACTAAAGCAAAGTTGGAGTGTTTGACATAAGGAACAACTTTTATTTTTGGGTCATGGACTGATTTAGCTTCTAACATGCTTGAATGGGTCCCACAAAAACTAGCAAAATCCAGCTTTCAGCACTTAACAAATTTTCTAAGTGGTTGATTGACTGACAGCCTGACAAGCCAACATTGATCATGATATTACTTTGTTTCGGTTGCGATTTAGCACAAGTTCACTGAAAGAGAGTTGTAGATGGTATATCGGTCTACAAGTTCCATTTTTATGGTTTACGCAATAGAGCTATGGATTAGCAGTTAAATGAACATCAAAACGCGCTATCAGGCATCACGCTACTTGTCTGAATCAACTGAATCGCAAACGTTCAGTGGCCGACCGTCCACAGGCGCTGGCCGCCGCGTGGTGGCCGGTGATGGCCGCGCGCACCATCTGGAGGCCGTACGCCGGCGCAGGGCCCACTCGTCAGGCATTGATGGCCAGCAAGCCACCAGCGACGTGCTTAAGTCACCAATGAGCTGGCCGTTCACTCTCACTCGCCTCCCCGCGCTCCTCTGCTCAGTGCGCTCGCCATCGCCGTCGCAGCCACTCCGCCGAGCTCACCGGCGCTCACCGTCGTTCCATTCACCAATCAGTCGCGCCCGTAGCTCCGTCTCCACCTTCCCCACCGTTTCCACCTTGCAACGCCCCCATCTGTGCCCTAGGTGAGCCGTGTTTAGCTTTGCTCCATCGCGGGAACACCCTCGCCGAAGTGCCGCCATGGCCGTTGCAGTGGCCGTGCTTCTCCGGAGCAGCTCCCGCCGTCTAGGTTGCTTAGTCACAGTCGCAGGGTTGCCGTAGTTCTGTAGAGCACGTCGCTTGGCATTGCCGTGGCCTCCACCGGCGTAGCGCCGTAGGCCAGCACCACTGCTCCGCCATGAGCGCCGCCGCCGTTGCTGGCACCGACGAGCAGTCCCACCAAGTAGATGGTTGTGTGCGCAATGTCGAGTAGAACACCTGGTGATGATGTCACGGCTGGCAAGCTCGCCACCGTCGAGCTCTAGCCGCGTCAGTCGAGCAGCGCCGCCGTGCTCTGCTGTGTCTCGCTGACCAGTGGGTCCCACTTGTCAGCGACACAAGAAGAAAAAGCTAGTTCAATCTTTTACAGATTTAAATCCTGATTTCATGTGTTTTGTTATTTTTGTATCTTCAGTTTGATAGCTCCTAAATTTGTGAAATAAATATGGTTGTGTTCCTTAGGAAGTGTAGTATTTAGGAAAAATATGTTCTTGGCTTCAACAGTAGAAATTTCTGGAGATTTAAATAAGGATTTGAAATGTGCTTTTGAATGCATTCAAATTTGTTTATTTTATATCTAGAGTTCCTATGCTCCAAAAATTATGAAATTTTTGTGCTAAGCTGATCTTAGCATACATGAGCTTGGATAAAAATTTGAAGACCAGTGCATGTGTAGAATTATAGTTATAGATTTTTCTTTTATGGCTAGTTAATCCTTGCATGAATTTTTATAAATTATTTATGAGTCCAAAATTCATGAAATTTGTTGGAGGTAATCCTAGTACCATATGTATGTTAAGAAAAATAGGAAATCTGTTGCTTGACACTTTTCAATAGGATTTTCTATTTATGCTATTTCAAGCCTTGCTGCCTTATCATTTTTATATAGAATGTTCTACTTAGTAAAATGACATGAAATTTTTATAGTAGTCCTTTTATAGCATTAGTAAGGCACTGTAAATTTTTGGGAGTTTATGAAGTACATCTGATATATGTTTATTATTTAACCTAGATATCTAAATAAAATAATAAAGGCAATTAAATAAATAGTTTGGGCTTCACCATTATATTATATTAAATGTAATTAGTATGCTTAAACTGTTGGTAGATTATATGTTGTCAAATTTTGAATGATTACCTGAGTAGAAGTATTCTTACTTTATATTGCATGTTAAATAGTTTCCGGACTGATTCTAAAGTGTGATGAGTTGCATGTTGAAACTGATGTAGACTGTAAAAATGGTTAATAACAAAGTTGTAGAGAATTTGATAAGCTTTCTAGAAAGTCTAGGATCACCATTTTTGGATTTGTAGAACTCCAGTTATGAGTGAAACAAGTAGCTACTGTTTGTGGCATAGTCGATGCATTGTAGAAGTAATTAAGTAATAATCGAGAAGAGATATGCACCTACTCAAACAACGCGATGCACTTGTTAACATATATGCATTCGTAATACTTATACCATACTCATGCATTTAGGATCAGAGGAAGAGATCACGTTGCTGGAATTCGAAGAAGCAGAGGAAGGGAACCAGCAGGAGGATCCGTAAGCCGTAGCTCCCGAAGGCGTGGAGCAGAACCCTGAAGAGCTTCCGGAGTGCCCTAACCATTGCCCTACTTCCTTTCTGCGAGGCAAGCCCCGGAGCATTATAAGTCTCCTAGTAATTTACAAATGTTTACTTACGTATTTATGATTGATGCATTAGGTTATAAGAGTTGAATGAAACCACTTGATGCATGTACATTCCTTGTCCAGATAATTCACCTTTAACCGGTATAGGTCCAGGATCGAACATATATGCTTAGCCATGCTTAGACTGGTAGAAGTCGGGTGATGTCCTATCACCTGCGAGATATAGGTGGATACCGGAGCACGGTTGGCTATATCTGCTATCGTGGAACAGAACCATGGGGTAAAAGTAAATTGAGACCGGACGGGAAGTCGATAGAGAAGTGACAAGACATGGAGGTCTTGGGTGTGGATTTATCCCCGTCTATGTTGATTAAGGACCATACCGTTGTTGGCGCTTCTGACAAGATTGAACGCATGCCTCTCACTTAGCTGGCCGGATAACTCGTTCCGACCGCGAAGCCGAGTAATTCAACTCAGGCCAGGAACCGTTTTGTTGTGCGCTCCTTCCGGGGAACGATCAGACTGAGCCTAAGGGCAGGTTTGGCCTGAGCATCCTGGCATCTGGTGTTCCAGATTGTGCGGCGCAGTACGGACCCGCGAAATGTATACCGGAGTTGTACCAAAGGTGACCTAAGACTATCGTGGCTGGTAGATCTGGGTTTGTGTTAGGAATAAATTCCCAGCTGGTTGAAATCGATTTGAATCGCCGTCTCTCCTAGATAGTGAGAAACTTGGCTAGTCCCAACATCGTAGCAACTATATTATGAAACATGATGGTTCAGATGAATATGGAATTACAATACCTGCTATGGTTACTATTGTATGATTCTAAATGATATACCACATGTTTGGCACAGGATAGTTGCTAATCTAGAAATGGATAGTTATAATTAACCTGATAAAGGAAATCATAATTGTACAATGGGTAATTGCCTTTTACGCAAAATGTTGTCAAGTTACGTCCACTTATACAGCCTTGCATAATCCTTGGAGTCATTTTATTTCTGGTTCATGACGGGTAAGTCTAGCTGAGTACCTTCTCGTACTCAGGGTTTATTTTCCCATTGTTGTAGATGGCACTGTGTATCATGGTTATTGCAAGAGTTGCTTCTATCCTGCCGTGGATGAGGAGTAAGCCTTGGGCAGGCTTCTTTAGTAATTCCTATCGTTGCTTTTGTGGAACGTGATCTGGCTTGGCACTGTATCAAACTATGTTGGAAACTTTATCTTCAAACTTATTTGCTTCCGCTTTATTTATCAAACTCAGTTTGTAATAACTTTTTATTCGTACTCTGATGATGAAAAGTATCTGTGAACTTTATGTAATATGTGGCATGTATGTTGAATCCTGTACGATCTTGGTTGTTGTAAATCGTTTATCGAGACCCGTCGCGGTACTCGACGGACTACCGGGTTTATATGGGTTCAAGTATGACAGTGCGACCGCTTGCGGATTGCCATTGTACTTGTATTCTTATAAATTGGTCGGTTCTGCGACAGCTGGTATCAGAGCAAGATTCAACGTTAATTGTCACAAGTGTATTTAAAACAAAAGTTTTTGTTTTCCAAAAACCCTTCTCTAGCAACTAATAGTCAAATAATAGGTATTTGAAATCTAAAGTGTGCCATTGATCACTTTCCTTATGCCCAAATTAAGGACTATTAGGTGGCTATTTAAGTACTAACATGGGGGTTTTTACTTCGTTGTCCGTACGGCGTGCTATAGTATGGATGCCATTCACTTGAGTGGTAATGTATGGATCAAATGCCTCTACGCCAAGGTAAGATGAGTGTATGACCGCAAGATGTGAGCGTGCAGTCGGGAAGAGTTAGCTTTGGTACGGCTATGTATGCATGCTTGCATGTGTATATGGTACGTATTTAATTGTGGGTTTAAATTCTTGTCGGGTAGATTGATACGGAAGTATATGTATGGGTATACATATATGAAAGTATTTACAAATTACATTCTGCATATTTCATTATGGGTTTAGGGCTGAAATGAAATTTTATGCAGGTACACTAACAACGAAACATGTAGCTCGACTAGTTACGCTATTTATGAGAGAACGTATGTATGCCACCGTGTCTACCGTTAGAAGCAAATTTTCCTAAGTTTGTGAGGACGTACGGAACGAGCATGCATCATGTTAAATTACCATTCACATAACTATATTGTTCCTCCCCTTATAAAATTCTTACTCGGTTATGTAACTCTTATCCATTATGGCTTTGTCTCACCAAGGGTACATGTTAATGGTATAGATGGCACGCACCAAGCAGACTGCTCGCAAGTCCACCAGAGGCAGAGCTCCTAGCCGTCAGCTTGCTCCACGTACCCGTCAACGTCACACGTTCCTTGGAGAGTTTGGGATGCCTACACTCTTATGGAGAGTGCTCAGCTATGTAGGTTATCCTGATGGAATGGAACCCCGCTACTTCTGGGCGAATGAGCGGTTGGGAGAAGGTCTCTTAGTTACTGTGGAGGCCGTTGTTCGTCCCCGAGGTGACGATTCTGAGTGGACAGGTTGGTGTTATGAGTCGACTGGCAGGACTGCTGAAGAAGCAGCTGGCAGGGCAGCCTTTGGGATCCTGAGGGATATCATGGATCGTTTTCCTCAGGAGCTGGCAGCCGCTTTGGTTGGAGTTTTTCCGAGGGGCAATCCCTCCACTGACTCATGGCAGCAGGCAAGAGGAAGACCCTTGGAAATTGGTGCAGCAGAAGGGCAGAACAGTGATAACCCTTCCATGAGCGCCATGTTCGCAGTAATGAGAGTGTTAGATGGAGTTGAAGGTTGCCCAGACGTGTGTCTGGTGCTCTTGGTCATGCCCGCGAAGACCGACGTCAGCTTCAGAGGGAGCACGACGCCGAGATTGAGAGGCTCACTGAAGAGATGACTCGGTTAACTCACCAATGGAATGCAGCCTGGTCCAGGGAAGATGTCCTGAGAGCTTGATAGTTTGAGCTAGGACAGCAGCTGGCCAATGCGGAAGAATACAACGATAATCTGCATGAAGAGGTTCATCTACTGCACAATCAGCTCCACCCTTATGTACCACCTGGAGCCACAGAAATGGATCTAGAAGGGTACGAGGAAGAAGAAGAAGTGGCACCTGAAGAAGAAATAGAGCCTGAGGAAGGAGATGATTCTGCGTCTGACCTCGATAGTGATCATGATGAGGATTAGATCGCTTAGCATTTAGTGGAAGGACTAATGTATCACCTTTATTTATGTAATGGACCTGTAGTTCCAAGTTGGCATTAGTAACCAGACTTTCATGTAATGTTAATCGCACGTTTGGTTGAACGTCAATGCAATTCCAGTACTTGGTCGGTAATCACGCTTTAAATTTGCATGCGTTATGAGCACGATAAGTGGTCAAATTGGCGATGTCATGTTGCGAGAATGAATTATTATGCCTATGTTTTTATTGTGCTTTTGAGAATTTTCTCCAGTAATTTCAGTTTGGCATGAGTACCTAATTCATCTGCAATCTCTTGGCATCAACCAATAATCGCTTATTGTTACAACTTCGCAGATGACGCGCACCCGTGCTGGAGCTGGTGGGAGCCAGGATGGCAACCAGGATGACTTGCCACCCCCACCGCCACCGTCTGCTCAGGAATTCTTTACCCAGTTCCTAGGGAGCCAAAGGACAATGGAGGAAGCTTTGCGCCTCATTGCGCAAAACACTGCTCGTGGCCACCCACATCAACCAGGGGCCGAGCCAAATCAGCACAGTTCATTCAAGGAGTTTCTGGACACGAAGCCTTCGATCTTCAAGGTGGCTAAGGAACCACTGCAGGCCAATGAGTGGCTAAATACCATCGAGTAGAAATTCCATCTGCTAAGGGTCACCGAACATCTGAAAGCAGAATATGCTTCTCATCAATTACAAGGACTAGCAGGGATCTGGTGGACACACTTCCTGTCGTCTCTGCCTGCTAACGCGCGAGTTACCTAGGATCAATTCAAACTGGCTTTTAGGGGACACCATATTCCCCCGGGCCTGATGCGCATGAAAGCAGCCGAATTTATGAGGCTCACTCAGGGAACAAAGTCACTCACAGAATATATGCACGCATTCAACAACTTGTCAAGATATGCTCCAAGTTTCGTGGATACTGAAGAGAAAAAGATTGAGAGTTTCAAGCAAGGTCTGGGTACCAAATTAATGAAGACTATGGCAAATTCTCGATGTGCCACGTACAATGAGTTTATTAGTGATGCCTTGACCCAAGAAAACCACAACAACATGCATGCAGTTGCTAAAGGTCGCAAGAGGGCATATGAGGCCGGTGCCTCCGGATCTTTCCAGTTAAAAGCGCCTATCACAGCTAGGCCACAATTCTGTCCACCTGCACCCAAGTTCAGGCCTCCACCACCGAAAGCTCAGAATAATAGGCCACAGAAACCATTTCGTAAGGCATTTACTATTGCCTTACCAAAAGGAAATGGCAATCAGGACAACTCCACCGGATTCAGAAGTAATCAACCTTGTTTCAATTGCAACCAACTGGGTCATTGGTCCAAGGAGTGCCCCCACCCCAAGAGGAATGGCAACCCAATTCAGAATAATCAGAGGCAGGTGAATGCCAGGGCACGTCAGGGACAAGTGCATTATACCGCTGTGGAGGAAGTGCCCGCTGGAGAAGTTGTCACGGCTGGTATGTTTCTCGTCAACAAGCATCCCGCTGTTGTTTTATTTGATTCAGGAGCTTCTCATTCATTTATGAGTCAAGCATTTGCATCTAGACATGATCAAGAAATAATTGAAGTAAGTAAAGGGGGTTATAACATAAGTTCAGCAGGGGGTACTGTTACTACCAAAAAGATAGTCAAAAATGTACTCATCGTGATACAAGGGAGGGAGTACACCACAGATTTGATAATATTGCCCGGGTTGTCGATAAGTGTAATCTTAGGCATGAATTGGATGAAGTATCATGGTGCTCTTATTGACACTAGCACCCGCACTATTATGTTGAGAGAACCCACGGGAGGGAATGCTTTTCTAGTTCCACTCTCCCGCGATTTCGAGCCCCAACATTTAGCCTATGCTATCCAAACCACCACCATATGTGATATCCCCATGGTTTGTGAGTTTCCGGATGTATTTCCAGAGGAATTACCAGGTCTGCCACCGGATAGGGACGTGGAATTTAAAATTGAATTAGTGCCAGGTACCGCACCCATATCCAGAAGGCCCTATAGAATGCCACCCAATGAGTTAGCAGAACTTAAAGTTCAATTGCAAGATCTATTGGACAAAGGTCTTATCCAACCTAGCTCATCTCCGTGGGGATGTCTAGCCTTGTTTGTGAAAAAGAAGGATAAGTCACTGAGGATGTGTGTAGATTACAGACCACTCAATGCTGTGACCATCAAGAACAAATATCTGTTACCCCGCATCGACATCTTGTTCGATCAGCTAGCGAAGGCAAAGGTATTCTCAAAAATTGACTTGAGATCAGGGTACCATCAGATAAAGATCAGACCGGAGGATATACCTAAAACTGCTTTCTCTACTAGGTACGGCTTATACGAGTATTTGGTTATGTCTTTCGGACTAACAAATGCTCCAGCCTATTTCATGTACCTGATGAACTCGGTATTCATGCCCAAACTTGATAAGTTCGTGGTCGTGTTTATCGATGACATATTGATTTATTCAAAAAATGAGTCAGATCATGAAGAGCATCTGAGGACTGTCCTATCCAGACTGAGGGAACATAAGCTATATGCCAAGTTTAGCAAATGTGAATTTTGGATGAGCAAAGTACCTTTCTTAGGTCACATTTTATCGAGAGATGGAATCTCAGTAGACCCATCAAAAGTACAAGAGGTCATGGATTGGAAAGCCCCAACTTTGGTTCATGAAGTTCGGAGTTTTCTAGGGTTAGCAGGATACTATCGTCGGTTTATTCCAGATTTCTCAAAGATAGCTAAGCCTATGACCAGACTACTTCAGAAAGATGAGAAATACAAATGGACACCAGAATGTGAAACAGCTTTTCACACCCTCAGAACTTTGTTGACTACAGCGCCTGTACTAGCACAACCAGACATTGAAAAGCCTTTTGATGTATTTTGTGATGCGTCAGGAATAGGTTTGGGATGTGTGCTTATGCAAGAAGGGAGAGTAATTGCATATGCCTCTCGGCAATTGAGAAAACATGAAGTCAACTACCCTACACATGATTTGGAACTGGCCGCCGTTGTCCATGCATTAAAGATATGGAGACATTACTTGTTGGGCAATGTATGTCATATCTATACTGACCACAAAAGCCTCAAGTATATCTTTACCCAGCCAGAACTAAACATGAGACAACGTAGATGGTTGGAATTGATTAAGGACTATAATTTGGAAGTGCATTACCATCCGGGTAAAGCTAATGTGGTAGCCGATGCACTTAGTCGGAAGTCCCATTGCAACACTATGGAAGCACTATTGGAAGATGGATTCAACTTGCTACATCCTGCTGTACTCCATAATATCACAATCAGTTGTTCGCTTGAGGGCAAAATCATAGAGCTACAGCAGACAGATGTAGGAATAAGTCACATCAAGAGAAAAATGCAAGAGCAGGAAACCAAACATTTTAGATTGGACGAAAGAGGTGTATTATGGTTTGAGGACCGATTAGTGGTACCAAAAGACCGTGAGCTAAGGAATCAAATTTTAGAAGAAGCTCACTCATCCAAATTGTCTATCCATCCGGGTAGTAGTAAAATGTATCAAGATCTAAGAACCCGTTTTTGGTGGACTAAGATGAAGAAAGAGATCGCAGCCTATGTTGCTAGGTGTGATAACTGTAGTAGAGTGAAAGCCGTCCATATGAAAACCGCTGGATTACTTCAGCCATTACCTATTCTAGGATGGAAATGGGAGGAAATCAGTATGGACTTTATTACAGGCCTTCCAACAACACCACAAGGTCATGATTCAATCTGGGTCATTGTTGATCGTCTTACCAAGTCAGCACACTTTATACCCGTGAACACGCGGTATATAGTTGGGAAATACGCTGAGATATATGTATCCCAGATCGTGAGATTGCATGGAGTACCCAGGACCATAATCTCAGATAGAGGACCACAGTTCATAGCTTGTTTCTGGGAACACTTACACCAAGCTTTGGGAACCAAGCTAATCAGAAGTTCAGCTTATCATCCACAAACTTCAGGACAGACAGAGCGAGTGAACCAAATCCTAGAAGATTTACTTAGGGCTTGTGTTATATCTTCAAAAGGTTCATGGGAGAAATGGTTACCTTTAGCTGAATTCTCCTATAACAACAGTTATCAAGCGAGTATCAAAATGGCTCCATTTGAAGCCTTGTATGGCAGAAAGTGCAGAACTCCATTGAATTGGATTGAGCCCGGTGAAAGGAGATACTTTGGTATTGATTTTATCAATGAAGCCGAAGAGCAAGTATGTATCATCCAACAACACATGAAGGCAGCTCAATCAAGACAGAAGAGTTATGCCGATAGAAGAAGAAGACCACTAACTTTTGAAGTAGGTGACTATGTATACTTGAGAGTATCACCCATGAAAGGTGTGAAGAGATTTGGGATGAAAAAGAAGCTTTCACCAAGATATGTAGGGCCATACAAAATTTTGGAACAAAAAGGAAATGTTGCGTATAGGCTACAACTACCACCAGAGATGAGTGCAATCTTTGACGTGTTCCATGTTTCTCAGCTAAAGAAATGTCTTCGAGTACCAGAAGAAGCTATTGCACCCACCAGCGTGCAGCTTCAATCGGATTTGACTTATGAAGAAAAGCCAATTCGAGTATTAGAAGAGATGGAGAGAGTGACAAGGAGTAAGATTATTAAGTTCTATAAGGTGGTGTGGAACAATCATAGTGAACAAGATGCTACGTGGGAAAGAGAAGATTATCTACGAGAAGTTTATCCCGCCTTTTTCCAAGAATGGTAGGTCTTGCAAATCTCGGGATGAGATTTTTATAAGGGGGAGGGGCTGTAACACCTCGGGTGTTAGCCTTGCATAACTTGACTTGCATAACATGAGCATGAGCATCAAGCATTCATAAATCATCATTTACAATTGAAACATTTGATCGAAACATATGAAACATTGCTTGTTATCTCGTGTTTCTTGGAACATATGCATATGATCTTGTACACATGAATGCAAGTGGGTAATGCTAGTCACTAAAACACCTTAGCTACACTTAGGTTAACAAAAGGAACCTTGTTCATGAAGGCCACATTTCATGATCAAGCACTTAAGTGATATTTCATGTGTTGACCTGGATAGCTCTATGAGTGACCACTGCATAAAATGATAGGATGACCTTGGAAATTTCTTAAACATGCTTAGGATATCATCATGAACAACTTTGGTATTTAGGGCTAGGGCTAAATTGGTCATTTAGTCATGGTTTGAGTATGTATCATGTTTTCAAAGTGACATGTTTGACTAAAGTTGAACTAGGTGTTAGGGACCTTGCATGGAGGAGTTCACTAAAGCAAAGTTGGAGTGTTTGACATAAGGAACAACTTTTATTTTTTGGTCATGGACTGATTTAGCTTCTAACATGCTTGAATGGGTCCCACAAAAACCAGCAAAATCCAGCTTTTAGCACTTAACAAATTTTCTAAGTGGTTGATTGACTGACAGCCTGACAAGCCAACATTGATCATGATATTACTTTATTTCGGTTGCGATTTAGCACAAGTTCACTGAAAGAGAGTTGTAGATGGTATATCGGTCTACAAGTTCCATTTTTATGGTTTACGCAATAGAGCTATGGATTAGCAGTTAAATGAACATCAAAACACGCTGTCAGGCATCACGCTACTTGTCTCAATCGACTGAATCGCAAATGTTCAGTGGCCGACCGTCCACAGGCGCTGGCCGCCGCGTGGTGGCCGGTGATGGCCGCGCGCACCATCTGGAGGTCGTACGCCGGCGTAGGGCCCACTCGTCAGGCATTGACGGCCAGCAAGCCACCAGCGACGTGCTTAAGTCACCAACGAGCTGGCCATTCACTCTCACTTGCCTCCCCGTGCTCCTCTGCTCAGTGCGCTCGCCATCGCCGTCGCAGCCACTCCGCCGAGCTCACCGGCGCTCACCGTCGTTCCATTCACCAATCAGTCGCGCCCGTAGCTCCATCTCCACCTTCCCCACCATTTCCACCTTGCAATGCCCCCATCTGTGCCCTAGGTGAGCCGTGTTTAGCTTTGCGCCGTCGTGGGAACACCCTCGCCGGAGTGCCGCCATGGCCGTTGCAGTGGCCGTGCTTCTCCGGAGCAGCTCCCGCTGTCTAGGTTGCTTAGTCACAGTCGCAGGGTTGCCGTAGTTCTATAGAGCATGTCGCTTGGCTTTGCCATGGCCTCCACCGGCGTAGCGCCGTAGGCCAGCACCACTGCTCCGCCATGAGCGCCGCCGCCGTCGCTGGCACCGATGAGCAGTCCCACCAAGTAGATGGTTGTGTGCGCAATGTCGAGTAGAACACCTAGTGATGATGTCACCGCCGGCAAGCTCGCCGCCATCGAGCTCTAGCCGCGTCAGTCGAGCAGCGCCGCCGTGCTCTGCTGTGTCTCGCTGACCAGTGGGTCCCACTTGTCAGCGACACAAGAAGAAAAAGCTAGTTCAATCTTTTACAGATTTAAATCCTGATTTCATGTGTTTTGTTATTTTTGTATCTTCAGTTTGATAGCTCCTACATTTGTGAAATAAATATGGTTGTGTTCCTTAGGAAGTGTAGTATTTAGGAAAAATATGTTCTTGGCTTCAACAGTAGAAATTTCTAGAGATTTAAATAAGGATTTGAAAATGTGCTTTTGAATGCATTCAAATTTGTTTATTTTAAATCTAGAGTTCCTGTGCTCCAAAAATTATGCAATTTTTGTGGTAAGCTGGTCTTAGCATACATGAGCTTGGATAAAAATTTGAAGACCAGTGCATGTGTAGAATTATAGTTATAGATTTTTCTTTTATGGCTAATTAATCCTTGCATGAATTTTTATAAATTATTTATGAGTCCAAAATTCATGAAATTTGTTGGAGGTAATCCTAGTACCATATGTATGTTAAGAAAAATAGGAAATCTGTTGCTTGACACTTTTCAATAGGATTTTCCATTTATGCTATTTCAAGCCTTGCTGCCTTATCATTTTTATATAGAATGTTCTACTTAGTAAAATGACATGAAATTTTTATAGTAGTCCTTTTATAGCATTAGTAAGGCACTGTAAATTTTTGGGAGTTTATGAAGTACATCTGATATATGTTTATTATTTAACCTGGATATCTAAATAAAATAATAAAGGCAATTAAATAAATAGTTTGGGCTTCACCATTATATTATATTAAATGTAATTAGTATGCTTAAACTGTTGGTAGATTATATGTTGTCAAATTTTGAATGATTACCTGAGTAGAAGTATTCTTACTTTATATTGCATGTTAAATAGTTTCCGGACTGATTCTAAAGTGTGATGAGTTGCATGTTGAAACTGATGTAGACTGTAAAAATGGTTAATAACAAAGTTGTAGAGAATTTGATAAGCTTTCCAGAAAGTCCAGGATCACCATTTTTGGATTTGTAGAACTCCAGTTATGAGTGAAACAAGTAGCTACTGTTTGTGGCATAGTCGATGCATTGTAGAAGTAATTAAGTAATAATCGAGAAGAGATATGCACCTACTCAAACAACGCGATGCACTTGTTAACATATATGCATTCGTAATACTTATACCATACTCATGCATTTAGGATCGGAGGAAGAGATCACGTTGCTGGAATTCGAAGAAGCAGAGGAAGGGAACCAGCAGGAGGATCCGCAAGCCGCAGCTCCCGAAGGCGTGGAGCAGAACCCTGAAGAGCTTCCGGAGTGCCTTGACCATCGCCCTACTTCCTTTCTGCGAGGCAAGCCCCGGAGCATTATAAGTCTCCCAGTAATTTACAAATGTTTACTTACGTATTTATGATTGATGCATTAGGTTATAAGAGTTGAATGAAACCACTTGATGCATGTACATTCCTTGTCTAGATAATTCACCTTTAACCGGTATAGATCTAGGATCGAACATATATGCTTAGCCATGCTTAGACCGGTAGAAGTCGGGTGATGTCCTGTCACCTGCGAGATATAGGTGGATACTGGAGCACGGTTGGCCGAGAACCGTTTTGTTGTGCGCTCCTTCCGAGGAACGATCAGACTGAGCCCAAGGGCAGGTTTGGCCTGAGCATCCTGGCATCTGGTGTTCTAGATTGTGCGGCGCAGTACGGACCCACGAAATGTGTACCGGAGTTGTACCAAAGGTGACCTAAGACCATCGGGTACGTCCAAAACAATTTATGAGCCAATGGTACGTTCGGCGCCAACCGTGCAACTATCTTGCGTCAAGATTAGCACTTTCTCCAAACAGACCGAATCGAGCTTCCACTTTAGTCTCGACACCTTGAAGTACCATTGGGTGTGCCCAAAATGATTTCTTAGCCTATGGTATATTTGGCGCAAACCGTGCACCTATCATGCAACAACACTAACACTGTCTTGAAATGGATTGAAACAAGATTCCACATGACCCACGTCACCTAGGAGATCCATCGGATGCGTCTAAAATGATTTCTGAGCCTATGGTACGTTCGACGCCGACGCAAACGGTGCTCCTATCTTGCATCAAGATTAACACTATTTCCAAACGAACCCAATCGAGCTTCCACTTGAGCCTTGTTACCTAGGATTACCATCGAGTTCCTCCAAAATGATTTTTGAACCAATGGTACGTTTGGCGCAAACTGTGCACCTATCTTGCACTAACACTAACACTGTCTCAAAATAGAATAAAATGAGATTCCACATGACCCACGTCACCTTCCTCTATCGGGTGTGTCCAAAACGATTTACGAGACTGTGGTATGTTCAGCACAAACCGTGCACCTATCTTATGTCAAGATGAGCACTATATTCAAATAGAATGAAACGAGCATCCACTTGAGCCTCGTCACCTAGGAGTACCATTGGGTGCGTCCAAAATGATTTTTGAGCCAATGGTATGTTTGGTGCAAACTGTGCACCTATCTTACACCGACACTAACACTATCTCCAAAAGGACTAAAATGAGATTCCACATGACGAATGTCACCTAGGAGTACCATCGGGTGTGTCCAAAATGATTTTTAAGCCTATGGTACATTTAGCGCAAACTACGCAACTATGTTGCACCGATACTAACACTGTCTCCAAATGGACCGAAACAAGATTCCACCAGACCCACGTCGCCTTTGAGTTCCATCGGGTGCGTCCAATATGATTTCCGACCCTATGGTACATTCAGCACAAACATTGCACCTATCTTGCGTCAGGATTAGCACTATCTCCAAACGGAGCGAAATGAGCATCCACTTGAGCCTCGTAACCGAGGAGTACCATCGGGTGCGTCCATAATGATTTCTGAGCCTATTGTACGTTTGGCACAAACCATGCACCTATCTTGCACGGATACTAACACTGCCTCTAAATGGACCAAAATGAGTTTCCATATGAAGCACGTCACCTAGGAGTTCTATCAGGTGTGTGCAAAATGATTTTCGAGCCTGTGGTACGTTTGGCACAAGCCGTGCACCTATCTTACATAAATATTAGCAGTATATCCAAATGGACCAAAACCCGCATCCACTTGAGCCTCGTCACCTAGGAGTACCATGGGGTGCGTCCAAAAGGTTTCTGAGCCTATGGTACATTCAGCATAAACATTGCACCTATCTTGCACCGACACTAACACTATCTCCAAATGGACCGAAACAAGATTCCACATGACCCACGTCACCTAGGAGTACCATCGGGTGCATCCAAAATGATTTTCTAGTCAATGGTACGTTCGGCGCAAACTGTGAACCTATCTTGCGTCAAGATTAGCACCATCTCCAAACATACCGAATCGAGCTTCCAATTGAGCCTCGTCGCCTAGGAGTACCATCAGGTGCGTCCAAATTGATTTCTTAGCCAATGGTACGTTTGGCGCAAACCATGCACTTATCTTGCACCGACACTAACACTGTCTCCAAACGGACTGAAACGAGATTCCACACGACACATGTCACCTAGGAGTTCCATCGGGTATGTCCAAAATGATTTCTGAGCCTATGGTATGTTCGGCGCCAACCGTGCAACTATCTTGCGTCAAGATTAGCACTTTCTCCAAACAGACCGAATCGAGCTTCCACTTTAGTCTCGACACCTTGAAGTACCATTGGGTGTGCCCAAAATGATTTCTTAGCCTATGGTATATTTGGCGCAAACCGTGCACCTATCATGCAACAACACTAACACTGTCTTGAAATGGATTGAAACAAGATTCCACATGACCCACGTCACCTAGGAGATCCATCGGATGCGTCTAAAATGATTTCTGAGCCTATGGTATGTTCGACACAAATGGTGCTCCTATCTTGCATCAAGATTAACACTATTTCCAAACGAACCGAATCGAGCTTCCACTTGAGCCTTGTTACCTAGGATTACCATCGAGTTCCTCCAAAATGATTTTTGAACCAATGGTACATTTGGCGCAAACCGTGCACCTATCTTGCACTAACACTAACACTGTCTCAAAATAGAGCAAAATGAGATTCCACATGACCCACGTCACCTTCCTCTATCGGGTGTGTCCAAAATGATTTATGAGACTGTGGTACGTTCAGCACAAACCATGCACCTATCTTATGTCAAGATTAGCACTATCTTCAAACAGAATGAAACGAGCATCCACTTGAGCCTCGTCACCTAGGAGTACCATTGGGTGCGTCCAAAATGATTTCTGAGCCAATGGTACGTTTGGCACAAGCTGTGCACCTATCTTACACCGACACTCACACTGTCTCCAAAAGGACTAAAATGGGATTCCACATGATGCATGTCACCTAGGAGTTTCATCGGGTGCGTCTGTGAGGGTATGGCCCCCAAGACATGGGCTGCGCCCCCAGGGGTGGCTCGGCCCACAAGGTTAAGGCGTGCACGGCGCTGCTCGGCGTGCACCGCAAGACATTGTATAGTACCAAATAGGCTACTTTACTTGTAATCCTACCTCCTCTAGAGTATATAAGGAGAGGTAGGGGTCCCCTAGTGGATAGGATCTATCAGATCAGATCTACATACAGATCAATACAATACACCAAAGACATCGCTGTCTCTGCGCCTTGTGTCACCATCTGGTTCCTGATTACGCGCATCCCCACCGACAAATCTACCATTGTGGGATGCCCCTCGATGGACTACCAAGCATATTTTGTCGACAGTTGGCACGCCAGGTAGGGGTGTGCGCTTGATCCATGGTGAGCTAGATGGACCTCAAATCAACAATGCGTTCTCATCGTCAATCTCGTGGAGATCCATGCCAGTCCACGATGACGATTCATCGCTGCTACACCAGCCCCTACGATAGTAGATCCGATCTCAGAACCACCTCTGAGGTTGTCTTCACCAACAACTCACCGTCTGCCAGGTGTTCGCTGTCAATGTTGACCAGATAACGCCATACGTCGTCGATCAGACGCTCCATCCAAAGCTAAGTCACGCTTTATTATTTTTCTAAATATTCTCCAATCTCCGTATATCGCCATAATGTTTCTCCGAACTGTTTTCTCCATATTTGCTCTCCAAATGATTTTTTGAACCCTCGAACAGACATGTTGATGTTCGGACGCCTCTAGAGACGGCCCTGTCTCCGGCTCCTCCCTACACGTGCTACGGGCTCCGTGCTCTGCGTTATGGGTGGTCGGTAGCGGCTCCTTGGTCACGCCTGTTCCTCCTACACGTGCATGGGCTCTACGCTCGACGTTATGGACTATGGGCTAGCTAGGGCTAGAGACTCAGCTACACACTAACTATTCGGGCAGTTTATATTAAACATAAATATATTTTCACTTTTACTGATCGCCAAACTGCATACGTCGTTTCATCACCATTGCTGATTTTTCTCCGGAGTTTATTTATTTGTGCGTCATGTACTACCCGTTCTACATGTTTGCATTGCAGGGTCATCGTCCAGGTGATTAGATCACCTGGTGCTTGGACTTCTCCACCAATCAACTGGTCAGACTGCTTCGTTCATGGACTCCATCGCCGACCAGTTAATCGGACTGTTCACCAGTCTCTTCTACTCATTGCTCACTTCACCGCCAACCAATTGACCAGACTGTTCGTCGCTCTTGCTTCATCGCCAGCTACGCCGGTTACTCCTCGGCACATGGATACTTCATGCTTGAGGACTAAGTGGGCACACTTCGCCGCACGGATGTCGTCAGCTACGTCGGTGCTTAGACCTCGCCGCCTACACCGGGCACTCCTCGGTGCTCGGACCTCGCCGCATACACCAAGGACTCCTCAATGCTCGGACATCGCCAGCAACACCGGGGACTCCTCGCTCCTCGGTGCTTGGACACCGCCGCCTACGCCGGGGACTCCTCGCTCCTCGGTGCTCGAACCTCGCCGCCTACGCCGGGTACTCCTCGCTCCTCGGTGATCGGTCATCGCCAGCGACGTCGAGGACTCCTCGCTCCTCGGTGCTCGGACATCGCTACCTATGCTGGGGACTCGTTGGTGCTTGGACCTCACCGCCTACGCCGGGTACTCCTCGCTCCTCGGTGCTTGGTCATCGCCAGCGATGCCGGGGACTCCTTGCTCCTCGGTGCTCGGACCTCGCCGCCTACGCTGGGTACTCCTTGCTCCTCGGTGCTCGGTCATCGCCAGCGATGCTGGGGACTCCTTGCTCCTCGGTGTTCGGACATCACCGCCTACGCTGGGGACTCCTCGGTGCTCGGACCTCGCCGCCTACACCGGGTACTCCTCGCTCCTCGGTGCTTGGTCATCGCTAGTGACGACGGGGACTCCTCGCTCCTCAGTGCTCGGACATCGCCGCCTACGCCGGGGACTCCTCGGTGCTCGGACCTCGCCGCCTATGCCGGGTACTCCTCGCTCCTCGGTGCTTGGTCATCGCCAGCAACGCCGGGGACTCCTCGCTCCTTGGTGCTCGGACATCGCCGCCTACGCCAAGGACTCCTCGGTGCTCAGTCATCGCCGACGACGCCGGGAACTCCTCGCTCCTCGGTGCTCGGACATCGCCAGCGACGCCGGGGACTCCACGCTCCTCGGTGCTCGAACATCACCACCTACACCGAGGACTCCTTGCTCCTCGGTGCTTGGACCTCACTGCCTACGCTGGGTACTCCTCGATCCTCGGTGCTCGGTCATCGCCAGCGACATCGAGGACTCCTTGCTCCTCGGTGCTCGGACATCACTACCTACGCTGGGGACTCCTCGGTGCTCGGACCTCACCGCCTACGCCGGGTACTCCTCGCTCCTCGGTGCTCGGACCTTGCTGCCTACGCCGGATACTCCTTGCTCCTCAGTGCTCAGTCATCGCCAGCGACACCGGGGACTTCTCGCTCCTCGGTGCTCGGACCTCACCGCCTACGCCGAGTACTCCTCGCTCCTCAGTGCTCGGACATCGCCGCCTACGTCGGGGACTCCTCGATGCTCGGACCTTGCCACCTACGTTGGGTACTCCTCGCTCCTCGGTGCTTGGTCATCACCAGTGATGCCGGGGACTCCTCGCTCCTCGGTGCTCGGACATCACCACCTACGCCGAGGACTCCTCGGTGCTCGATCATCGCCGACAACGCCAGGAACTCCTCGCTCCTTGGTGCTCGGACATCACCAGCGACGTCGGGGACTCCTCGCTCCTCGGTGCTCGCACCTCGCCAGCTTCGTCAGGGATTCCTCGGTGCTCGGACATCACTGCCTACGTCGAGGACTTCTCGATGCTCGGATCTTGCTACGTCTCATCGGTGTGCTATCAAGCTGCTCCATGCTGTTTGGATCAGGGTGCTGATCTTGGACAACACATCTGGGGTCTTAATACACGCATGTCAGATGAGGTCGGCAAGCTTTTAGACTTCTTTAACCCTGCTCCAAGATTCATTCTTCATCTTCCAGCAGGCTCGGGGACTAAGTGGGCACACTTCACCTTGCGGTGAATGTGCTTGTTCTCATTTCGAGGCTATGCTCGGCGACTAGCTGTCTGCTCGGCTGGTCTTCTACTTTATGACCCTAGCACCACGTGACTGCATCACCTACTGTTAGGCTCAGGGACTAGCTATGGGGGTATGGCCCCCAAGACATGGGCTGCGCCTCTAGGGGTGGCCTGGCCCACAAGGTTAAGGCATGCACGGTGCTGCTCGGCATGCACCGCAAGACATTGTATAGTACCAAATAGGCTACTTTACTTGTAACCCTACCTCCTCTAGAGTATATAAGGAGAGGTAGGGGTCCCCTAGCAGATAGGATCTATCAGATCGGATCTACATATAGATCAATACAATACACCAAAGACACAGGACGTAGGGTATTACGTTGATCAGATGGCCCGAACCTATCTAAATCGCTGTCTCTGCGCCTTGTGTCACCATCTGGTTCCTGATTACGTGCATCCCCACCGACAAATCTACCATTGCGGGATGCCCCTCGGTGGACTGCCGATGATATTCTGTCGACAGCGTCCAAATGACTTTCGAGCATATGGTACGTTTGGCACATACTGTGCACCTATCTTGTGTCAGGATTAGCACTATCTCCAAACGGACCGAATCAAGCTTCTACTTGAGCCTCATCACCTAGGAGTACCATCGGGTGCGTCAAATGATTTCTGAGCCTATGGTACGTTTGGCGCAAACCATGCACCTATCTTGCATGGATACTAACACTACCTCTAAATGGACCGAAATGAGTTTTCATATGAAGCACGTCACCTAGGAGTTCTATCAGGTGTGTGCAAAATGATTTTCGAGCCTGTGGTACGTTTGGCGCAAGCTGTGCACCTATCTTATGTCAATATTAGCAGTATCTCCAAATGGACCGAAACCAGCATCCAGTTGAGCCTCGTCACTTAGGAGTACCATGGGGTGCGTCCAAATGGTTTCTAAGCCTATGGTACATTCAACGCAAACATTGCACCTATCTTGCACCGACACTAACACTGTCTCAAAACAGACCGAAACAAGATTCCACATGACCCACGTCACCTAGGAGTACCATCGGGTACGTCCAAAATGATTTTCTAGCCAATGGTACGTTCGAGCAAACTGTGAACCTATCTTGCATCAAGATTAGCACTATCTCCAAACATACAGAACCGAGCTTCCACTTGAGCCTCATCACCTAGGAGTACCATCGGGTGCGTCCAAAATGATTTCTTCACCTATGGTACATTTGGCACAAACCACACACTTATCTTGCACCGACACTAACACTGTCTCCAAATAGACCAAAACAAGATTCCACACGACCCACGCCCCCTAGAAGTTCCATCGGGTACGTCCAAAATGATTTCTGAGCCTATGGTACGTTCAGCGCTAACTGTGCAACTATCTTGCGTCAAGATTAGCACTTTCTCCAAATAGACCGAATCGAGCTTCCACTTGAGTCTCATCACCTTGAAGTACCATTGGGTGCGCCGAAAATGATTTCTCAGCCTATGGTTCGTTCGGCGCAAACTGTGCAACTATCTTGCAATGACACTAACACTGTCTCGAAATGGATTGAAACAAGATTCCACACGACCCACATCACCAAGGAGACCATCGGATGCGTCTAAAATGATTTCTGAGCCTATGGTATGTTCGACGCAAACGGTGCTCCTATCTTGCATCAAGATTAGCACTATTTCCAAATGAACCGAATCGAGCTTCCACTTGGGCCTCGATACCTAGGATTACCATCGAGTGCATCCAAAACGATTTTTGAACCAATGGTACGTTTGGCGCAAACCATGCACCTATCTTGCACTAACAGTAACACTGTCTCAAAACAGAGCAAAATGAGATTCCACATGACCCACGTCACCTTCCTCTATCGGTTGTGTCCAAAATGATTTACGAGCCCATGGTACGTTTAGCACAAACCGTGCACCTATCTTATGTCAAGATTAGCACTATCTCCAAATGGAATGAAACAAGCATCCACTTGAGCCTCATCACCTAGGAGTACCATTGGGTGCGTCCAAAACGATTTTTGAGCCAATGGTACGTTTGGTGCAAACTGTGCACCTATCTTACACAGACACTAACACTATCTCCAAAAGGACTAAAATGAGAATCCACATGACGCACGTCACCTAGGAGATTCGTCGGGTGTGTCCAAACAACTTCTGAGCATATGGTACGTTTGGCGCATACTGTGCACCTATCTTGCGTCAGGATTAGCACTATCTCCAAACGGACCGAATCGAGCTTCTACTTGAGCCTCGTCACCTAGGAGTACCATCGGGTGTGTCCAAAACGATTTTCTGAGCCTATGGTACATTTGGGGCAAACCGTGCACCTATCTTGCATCAACAATAACAGTGTCTTCAATTGTACCGAACAAGATTCCACATGACCCACGTCACCTAGGAGTTCCATCGGGTGTGTCCAAAACAACTTCTAAGCCAAGGTACGTTCGGCACAAACTGTGCACCTATCTTGCGACAAGATTAGCATTATCTCCAAACAGACCGAATCAAGCATCCACTTGAGTCTCATCACCTTGAGGTACCATTGGGTGCGTCCAAAATCATTTCTGAGCCTATGGTACATTTGGCACAAACCATGCACCTATCTTGCACCGACACTAACACTGTCTCCAACCGAATCAAAATGAGATTCTACGTGACCCACGTCACCGAGGAGTTCCATCGGGTGCGTCTAAAATGATTTCTGACCCTATGGTATGTTCGACGCAAATCCTGCACCTATCTTGCAACCAGATTACCACTATCTCTAAACGGATCGAATCGAGCATCTACTTGAGCTTCATCAACTAGGAGTACCATAGGGTGTGTCCAGTATGACTTCTGAGCCTAAGGTATGTTTGCCGCAAACCATACACCTATCTTGTGTCAAGATTAGCACTAGCTCCAAACTAACCAAATCAAGCTTCCACTTGTGCTTCATCACCAAGGAGTACCATTTGGAGCGTCCAAAATAATTTCTGAGCTTATGGTACGTTCGACGCAAACCGTGCTCCTATTTTGCAACAAGATTAGCACTATCTCCAAATGGAACGAATCAAGCTTCCACTTGAGCATCGTCACCTAGGGTACCATCGGGTGTGTCCATAATGATTTATGAGCCTATGGTATGTTTGGCATAAATAGTGCACCTATCTTACAAGGATACTAACACTGTCTCTAAACGGACCGATATGAGATTCCACATGACCCACGTCATCTAGGAGTTATATCAGGTGTGTCCAAAATGATTTTTGAGCCTGTGGTACGTTCGGCGCAAACCGTGCACCTATCTTATGTCAGGATTAGCGCTCTCTCCAAATGGACCAAAACGAGCATCCACTTGAGCTTCGTCACCTTGGAGTACCATTGGGTGCGTCCAAAATGATTTCTAAGCCTATCGCACGTTTGGCGCAAACCGCTCACCTATCTTGCACCGACACAAACACTATATACAAACAAACCAAAACAAGATTCCACAAGACCCACGTCACCAAGGAGTTCCATAGGTGTGTCCAAAACTATTTATGATCCTATGGTACGTTCGGCGCCAAACATGCAACTATCTTGCGCCAAGATTAGCACTTTCTCCAAATAGACCGAAACGAGCTTCCACTTGAGTGTTGTCACCTTGAAGTACCATTGGGTGCGCCCAAAACGATTTCTCAGCCTAGGGTACGTTTGGAGCAAACCATGCACCTATCTTGCAACGACACTAACACTATGTCAAAATGGATTTAAACGAGATTCCACATGACCCACGTCACCTAGGATATCCATCGGATGCATCTAAAATGATTTCCGAGCCTATGGTATGTTCGACGCAAATAGTGCTCCTATCTTTCATCAAGATTAGCACTATTTCCAAACGAACCGAATCGAGCTTCCACTTGAGCCTCGTTACCTAGGATTACCATCGAGTGCATCCAAAATGATTTTGAACCAATGGTATGTTTGACGCAAACCGTGCACCTATCTTGCACTAACACTAACACTGTCTCAAAATAGAGCGAAATGAAATTCCACATGACCTACGTCACCTTCCTCTATCGGGTGTGTCCAAAATGATTTTCAAGCCTGTGGTACGTTCGGCGCAAACCGTGCACCTATCTCATGTCAAGATTAGCACTATCTCCAAATGGAATGAAACGAGCATCAACTTGAGCCTCATCACCTAGGAGTACCATCGGGTGCATCCAAAATGATTTCTGAGCCAATGGTACGTTTGGCGCAAACTGTGCACCTATCTTACACCAACACTAACACTGTCTCTAAAAGGACTAAAATGAGATTTCACATGACGCACGTCACCTAGGAGTTTCATCGGGTGCGTCCAAACGACTTCCGAGCATATGGTACATTTAGCGCATACTGTGCACCTATCTTGCGTTAGGATTAGCACTATCTCCAAATGGACTGAATCGAGCTTCTACTTCAGCCTCGTCACCTAGGAGTACCATCCGGTGCGTCCAAAATGATTTCTGAGCCTATGGTACGTTTGGCGCAAACCATGCACCTATCTTGCACCGATAATAATAGTGTCTCCAAACATACCAAAACAAGATTCCACATGACCCACGTCACCTAGGAGTTCCATTGGGTGTGTCCAAAACAACTTCTGAGCCTATGGTACATTCGGCACAAACCGTGCACCTATCTTGCGACAAGATTAGCACTATCTCCAAATAGACCGAATCGAGCTTCCACTTGAGTCTCAACACCTTGAGGTACCATTGGGTGCGTCCAAAATGATTTCTGAGCCTATGGTACGTTTGGCACAAATCTTGCATCTACCTTGCACCGACACTAAAGCTGTCTCCAAACAGATCGAAATGATATTCTACGTGACCCATGTCACCGAGGATTTCCATCGGGTGCGTCTAAAACGATTTCTGACCCTATGGTATGTTCGTCACAAACCTTGCACCTATCTTGCAACAAGATTACCACTATCTCTAAACAGACCGAATCGACCATCCACTTGAGCCTCGTCAACTAGGAGTACCATAGGGTCCGTCTAGTATGATTTCTGAGCCTATGGTACGTTTGGCGCAAACCATGCACCTATATTGCGTCAAGACTAGCACTATCTCCAAACTACCAAATCAAGCTTCCACTTGAGCTTAATCACCTAGGAGTACCATCTGGAGCATCCAAAACAATTTTTGAGCCTATGGTACGTTCGACACAAACCGTGCTCCTATCTTGCAACAAGATTAGCACTATCTCCAAATGGACCAAATCGTGCTTCCACTTGAGCATCGTCACCTAGGAGTACCATCAGGTGTGTCCATAATGATTTCTGATCCTATGGTAACGTGCACCTATCTTGCATCAAGATTAGCACTATCTCCCAACGGACCGAATCAAGCTTCCACTTGAGCCTCGTCACCTAGGAGTACCATCTAGTGTGTCCAAAATGATTTCTGAGCCTATGGTACGTTTGGCGCAAATCGTGCACCTATCTTGCACCGACACTAACACTGTCTCGAAATGGACTGAAATGAGATTCCACATGACCGACGTCGCCTAGGAGATCCATCGGATGCATCCAAAATGATTTTCGAGCCTATGGTACGTTTGATGCAAACCATGCTCCTATCTTTGCACCAACACTAACACTATCTCGAAATGGACTGACACGAGATTCCACATGACCGACGTCACTAAGGAGATCCATCAGATGCGTCCAGAACGATTTCCGAGCCTATGGTAAGTTTGACGCAAACCGTGCTCCTATCTTGCAACAAGATTAGCACTATCTCCAAACGGACCGAAGCAAGCTTCCACTTGAGCCTCGTCACCTAGGAGTACCATCGGGCGTGTCCATAATGATTTTTGAGCCTATGGTACGTTTGGCGCAAACCATGCACCTATCTTGCATGGATACTAACAGTCTCTAAATGGATCGATATGAGATTCCACAAGACCCACATCATCTAGGAGTTATATAGGGTGTGTCCAAATTGATTTTTGGGCCTGTGGTACATTCGGAGCAAACCATGCACCTATCTTACGTTAGGATTAGCACTATCTCCAAAAGGACCAAAAGAGGCATCCACTTGAGCCTTGTCACCTAGGAGTACCATCGGGTGCGTCCAAAACGATTTCTAAGCCTATGGTATGTTTGGCGCAAATAGCGTAACTATCTTGCACTGATACTAACACTGTCTCCAAACGGACTGAAACAAGATTCCACCTGACCCACGTCACCTAGGAGTTCCATCGGGTGCATCCAATATGACTTTCGAGGCTATGGTACATTCGGCGCAAACATTGCACCTATCTTGCGTCAAGGTTAGCACTATCTCCAAATAGACCGAATCGAGCTTCTACTTGAGCCTTGTCACCTAGGAGTACAATCTGGTGCGTACAAAATAATTTATGAGTCGATGGTACATTTGGCGCAAACCATACACCTATCTTACACCGACACTAACACTGTCTCGAAACGGACTAAAAGGAGATTCCACAAGGCCCACGTCACCTAGGAGATCCATCGGATGCGTCCAAAACGATTTATGAGCCTATGGTACGTTTGACGCAAACCATGCTCTTATCTTGCATCAAGATTAGCACTATCTTCAAATGGACTAAATCGAGCTTCCAATTGAGCCTCGTCACCAAGGAGTACTAGGTGCAGCCAAAACCATTGTTGAGCCTATGGTACGTTTGGCGCAAACTGTGCACCTATCTTTCACAGACACTAACACTATCTCAAAATGGACCAAAATAAGATTCCACATGACACACGTCATCTTACTCTATCGGGTTTGTCCAAAATGATTTTCGAGCTTGTGGTACGTTCAACGCAAACCGTGCACCTATCTTGCACAGACACTAACACTATCTCAAAACAGACCAAAATGAGATTCCACATGACCCACGTCACCTTTGTCTATCGGGTGTGTCCAAAATGATTTTTGAGCCTATATTAGGTTCGGTGCAAACCATGCACCTATCTTGCGTCAAGATTAGCACTATCTCCAAACGGACCGAATCGAGCTTCCACTTGAGCCTCGTCACCTAGGAGTACCATTGGGTGTGTCCATAATGATTTCTGAGCCTATGGTACGTTTGGCGCAAACCGTGCACCTTTCTTGCACGGATACTAACATTGTCTCTAAACGGTCTGAAATGAGATTCCACATGACCCACATCATTTAGGAGTTATATCATGTGTTTGGCGCAAACCGTGCACCTTTCTGAGCCTATGGTACGTTTGGCGCAAACCGTGCACCTTTCTGAGCCTATGGTATGTTTGGCGCAAACCATGCACCTATCTTACGTCAAGATTAGCACTATCTCCAAATGGACCAAAATGAGCATCCACTTGAGCCTTGTCACCTAGAAGTACCATCGGGTGCCTCCAAAATGATTTCTAAACCTGTGGTACATTTATCGCAAACCACGCACCTATCTTGCACCAACACTAAAACTATCTCCAAACGGACCGAAACGAGATTCCACATGACCCACATCACCTAGGAGTTCCATCAGGTGCGTCCAAAATGATTTACCAGCCTATACATTCGGTGCAAACCGTGCACCTATCGTGTGTCAAGATTAGCACTATCTCCAAACGGACTGAATCGAGCTTTCACTTGAGCCTCATCACCTAGGTGTACCATCGGGTGTGTCCATAATGATTTCTGAGCCTATTGTACGTTCGGCGCAAACTATTGACCCATCTTGCGTCAAGATTAGCACTATCTCTAAACAGACCGAATAGAGCTTCTGTAACACCTAGGTGTTTGCCTTCCACATTTGCACTTGCATTCATGGACATGAGCATCATTCATTCATTCACAAGCTTATATCACATGAAACATGTCTTTGAAACATTGCAACGTATCGTTATGTTTCATGTGTGTTGTTTCCATTATGAAGTGTAAAGCGTGCAACACTTTAGTGCAACATGTGCCACTCACTTAGTGAAACAAAGTTAGTTAATCTTATGCAACAAGATCATGAAACATGGGAAACATGACTATGAAACATTTGTAACATTTCATGTGTTTTCATTATTTCAGTACATACCTTGCTTGATTCTTGTGTGACCAATGTATGGTGTGGCTAAAAATTCTTTTAAGTGGCTTAGTTACACCTAGAATGTCTTTTGGAACATTGTTCATGTTGATCACTTTGACTAATTAGGTTCCCAAGTCATGGTTTGACCAAATTTGACCCCTGAACCCTTTTGTTTGACTATTTAAAAAGTGTGGTTTAGGATGTTTGCATGTCTGAGCAACCTAAAACAAAGTTGTAGAAAATTTTATAAGGAACAAACTTTGTTTAGAAGCCAAGTCATGAAAATGTGCACAACATGTTCAAAAAGGACCCACAAGTCAGAATTGAAAGCTGATTCAACACTTGAAAAATTTGCTAAGTCCTAAATGCAATTTCAGTTTGAATGGGCCAAGTTTGGATTGATATAACTCTTGATCCATGGAGAACTGGCTGTTGATTTCTAAATCAAAGTTGTAGCCCTACTATAGCTCTACAACTTTCATGTTCATTACTTCCACTAATACGTCACGGTTTTGGAGTAAATCACCGTCAAACATCGCCTGTCAGTCGGGTGAATGGAGCACTGAATCAGCGTTTTAGTCAAGCTACAGTGATCTCCATTTTCAGAAAACGTACGCCGCATGGCGCCACCCGTCGCCGGCCGGCTGACCGCGCTGCCACGCGCCGTGGGCGTCCTGGCACGGCCGGCCACGATGTGCACACCCCCGCGCGCCTGCCTGACCTGCTCGCCATCCCATTTTTCATTTCTTCGCCTCCACCGCGCGCAGCAAGCGAGCTCAAGCCGCTCCGCCATTGCCGCTCTAGCTTCGCTGTCGCCGAGCTTGCTCACCGCCACAAAAACGCGCACTACACCTTCACCATAGCTCCGCCGTGTTCGCCTCTACGTCCTCCACCACTTAGCCGAGCCATTCGAGCTTCGGTAAGGTCGCTGTGACCATTCCACCACCGCCCACCATGGCTGAGCCTCGCCGGAGTTGGCGCTCACCGTGGCCAGTGCACCACCGCACCCTTCTTCTATCCCTAGCCCTCGTCTCATCTTCCCAAGCTCGTGTAGTCGCTCCTGTGAAGATGCTACCAACCAAGCCGGTCCGGTCATGCCGGAACGCGGCCGCGCACCGCCGTGCGCCATGGCCGAGCCACCGTGCGCCATGGCCGGCATGCTTAGGGGTCGCTAGGGTCTAGGCTTAGGGGGTCAATCGATGCGGGGGAACTTGGGGAGCACGCCTGTGCCGTCGATTTCGCCGGAGGAGCCGCCGTCGGCGAGCTTCGCTGTGTGCCGCGCCGTCATCGCTGCCTCCCCTGTTTCGTCTCGCTAACCAGTGGGTCCGGCTGACAACCGGGTCCCACACGTCAGTGACTGTTTGAGTCATAAGCTAGTTCAAATTTCAGTTTTGAATGCTGTTTTGTAAATTTTGTAACTCCATTTGTGTAGATCCAAATACTATGATTCAAATTTTGTTAGACTCATAGTGAGGTCTAGTATTTAAAAAAAATATGTCTTGAGCACTTTATGTAGAAATTTTGGATGAATTAAATAGGAACTTGAAAAGTATTTTTGAATGCATACAAACTTGTTTAAATCATATCTTGAGTTTCTGTGATCCAAAAATTGTGAAATTTTGTGGGTAAGCTAGTATTGCTTAGTAGAAGCTCTGGTTAAAATTTGAGAGACATTGCATGTGTAGTTTTTGAGTTATAGATTTTCCTTTTATCATTGGTGGATATTTGTGTGAATTTTTGTAAATTATCTAGGAATCCTATGGCCATGAAACTTGGTAGGTAGTATCTTGGTATCTTAAGGATGCTAGGAAAAATATGAAATCTATTGCTTGACACTTTTCACTAAGGTTTCCTAATTATGCCATTTTAAGCCATTCTGCCTTACCAATTTTGTGTAGGCTGTTATACTTACTCAAATGGTGTGAAATTTTTATGGTAGTCTACTTAGGGCATGTAGTGTCTACTGTAATTTTTGTAGATTTAATGGTGTAGTTTTCATATATGTTTACTATTTCCTCTAATTAATTAAATAAATTAAGAAAGGTATTAAAAGAAATGTTTTGGGGATGAACACCCTACTTTCTGGTGTTCTTGTGATATGTGTGACATGTGAGTAGAGTTAGTTTTGTCCAATTGTAGTGTTTACATCATAAGTTATTAATTATTCGTTTACATTATGTCCCTCTGGACAGATCTGGGGACTTTAGAGAGTTCCCCATGATATTTTGATTTTCTGTGGATGTGGTAAATACAAGAGTTGTAGATAATTTAGGTATCCAGCTCCTGTCAAACTTTGAGGGCATTTGGCCTAGTAGTTTAGAAACTATAGCTATTTAAAGTTAGATTCCAGTTTTTGCTTACTCTCTGCCTTATGAGGACAGAGTTCTATTGATTGATGAATTCGACCGGGTAAAGGTTTGAATCATGCTTTGAGGTCTGCAAATGAATTGTAGACAATTTCATAAGCTTTCTAGATTGTCTTGTTGCATGTCATTTGGATTTATAAATCTCCAGTTATGGCTAGTTTACTGTACCACTACATAGTCTTTATTTTTCTGAAATACAAATGCTTGAGTGTATGCTTGATGCAATGTTCTCGTTGATTGTTTAGGTGTTAGCCTAACTTGAGAATATGCTTAGGTGTAGGTGCTAGGTCATTAACCGAAGATGAGCAATTATACATTAGGTTGTATAAACTTGGTAAGTAAAGTGATTTGAATAGGGCTTAAGTTGGAATATGCAAACTACAGCGAACATGCGCATTCCCCGAGCATCCCTGACATTCGTTCATGTGCATCCATGATATTTATCTTGCGCATTCATGCAATAGGTGTGCCGGAGGGAGTGACGTTGCTGGAGTTCGAGGGAGCCAACCAGGAGGAGGAGCCCGAGGTGCAGGAAGCCGACGAAGCAGCCGCCGCGGAGGAGTTGCCCGAGTGCCCTGACCACCAGCCTTCCTCGTTCCTGAAAGGCAAGCCCCGGAGCATATTAAGCCTCCCATGTTTTTACAAATACATTGAGTATCTTTTATTGTTGATGATGCATTAAGTATAGGAATTGGTTGGAACCAATTGCTGCATTATATATCCTTCCTTGTCCAGGATATCGCACTGGAATCCTATTTAAGTTCAGGACGGGTTAAATGCTTAGCCATGCTTAGTGCGGTAGAAGTCAGGTGATTTCCTGTCACCTGCGAGCTTTAGGATGAGGTGGATCACGGTTGGCTATATTTGCTATCGTGGAAAAGAACCATGTTAATAATGAATTAAGACCGGGCGGAGTCTTGTGTAGGTTTGGACATAGTGACTCCGTCTGAGTCGTTTAAGGACCGATACGCTGTACGTCCTCATGTCATGTTGAACGCAAGCCTAACACTTAGCTGGCCGGATAAGTCGTTCCGACCGCGAAGCCTAGTAGCTCGACTCAGGCTCGGGGACGCGAGCAGTGGCGTGCATTCTAGGAGGTAGTAAGGATGTGCGGAGAGCCATTGGCATAAGTCCAAGGCGGGTTAGAGTCCCGAACAACCTTGGCAGAGTGGTTCTCTGAGAATGCCGATCTGTTCGGACTCGCGACTCCTAAATCGTACCAAAGGTGACTTGTTTGCGACCCTGACGGGGGAAGCAGGGTTTGTGTTTAGGAATACCCCTCCAGCTGGATAGGAATCGATTCGAATCGCCGTCTCTCCCGGATAGTGAGAACATGACTGAGCAGCGGCAACATAGATTCAATTAATTTAACAATATGGTTAAATGGATGATGATGATAAGGTTGCCACAATGAATACCTGATATGGTTGTTAATGTTTGCACCCTAATAAAATGATTGCTTAGTATAGGTGCTAATGTAGATGACAGGTTAATGGCTAAAAGTCACTGCTAGTCAGGATAAGAGTTGATCATATTACTTATGCTTTTCTGCAAAGTCCATTCATTCAGCTAATGTAGATGACAGGTTAATGTAGATCCACTACATTCAGCTATGCATAGTCCTTGGTGTCATTTGTTTGGTTTTCGACGGGTAAGTCTAGCTGAGTACATTCCTGTACTCAGGGTTTATTCCCTCTTGTTGCAGATGACCTTCTATATCAGGGATTCTGTAAGTATTGTCTTCACCCGGCTGGTGATGAAGACTAGATCATGGGCATGATCTCTGTTCTCTTATCTGAATGATTTTGCGGGTTGTGATCAGCAAACCAGTATGTGTATTTGAACTCGGGTGTGTGAGTTAAACTATTTGCTTCCGCATGTTTTACAAGACTTGTTTTGTAATAACGATGACTCTGTGATGATGTAATTTATTTGTGAACGTCTGTGAAATGTTGTAACGTACGATATGTTATGTTGAATTACTGTGATCTTGGTTGTATGCAAGTTGGTTTGAAATCCTTTGAGATTTCGGTTGACTACCGGGTTTATATGGGCTCAAGTTCGAGAATTTGATCGTTTCGGCGATTGTTTTTGTACTTGTGCTCTTATAAATTGGTCGGTTCTGTGACAGCTGGCATCAGAGCTAGATTCAACATTAAACATGTCTTACGGCTATTTAAAACAAAAGCTTTTGTTGTAAAAATGGTTTTCCAACTTATAGTTATATATAAGTGTTCAAAAATCAAATTTTTATGGTATACTGGTGATCACATCCCTTATAGCCCACTTAAGGACTTCTAGGTGGCTTATATATAATTACTAACTTGGGGGAATTGATTGTTTCTATTTCGTCGTCCATGCGGCGTGATATTGCATGGGTGCCATTCGTTTGAATGGTAATGTATGGATCAATTGCCTCTACGCTAAGGTAAGTGTGAGTTGCGAGAGCATGACCGTCCAACCGTCGGTCTAGGGGAGAGCTAGTTGTGGTTACTGGAGTATTTACATGTTGCATACATGTATATATGAAGGTACTTAATTGTGGGTACATTTGTCGGGTAGTTTGGATACCGAAGTATATATATCGGGGGATGTATATATGGAGAGTATCTTAGTTACTACTTGTGTAATTAGCATTATATCTTGTTGGGTTGGGCTGCAATGAAGTTTTTCTGCAGGTACGCTAACAACGCACCGTGTAGATCGACTAGTTCCCGCTAATTGAGAGAACGTATGTATGCCACCGTATATCCCGCTAAAGCTTAAATTTTCTTAGGTTTGTGAGGACGTACGGAACGAGCATGCATCATATTCACTCATGTTATTCATATTGCATTACTCCCTCCCTTATAATTGCTTATCCCAAGTATAAAGTGCAATCTCTCAGCAATGTAATCCTCTCACGTGAATTGCATACCTTTTTGATACAGATGGCCGCGCTCGTGTTTCCTACTGGTAGCAGCACCTTTTTGGACCAGTTCGGTACTCCCACCTTGCTCTGGAGGGTGCTCAGTTCAGTTGGGTACCCGAAGGCACCCAGCTACATGTGGAGGTAGGCGGTACCATTGGGAGATGTACCATGGTACTGTCGTGACCTTTGTAGTGCCTGCAAAACCCCACAAGACCGTTGTAGCATGGGTAGAGCATTGAGACTGATGGACATAGTCCATGGGAAGCCGCTCAGGTTGCTGCCCTTGATGTGCTGATGGATGTAGCACAGAGCTTCAGGGATGAGTTAGTGGGTGGACCTGCTTCATCCATTCCCTGAGTGTCTCCTACTGAGGCTGAGTGGACTCAAGATGTTGGTCAGGCCTTGGTTCGAGGCCATGGTGAACGTGTGCAGAGTGACAACGCTGGAATGAGTGCTATGATGGCAGTCTTGAAGCTTTGTCGAGTCAGGCAAAACACCCTTTCTAGTGCGCTAGATGAAGCTGGCAAGGCAATGGAAGCCCAGCACAGGTTCAGGTTGCGTGCCTGCAAGTATCGCCGTAGGGCGGATGCATGTGGGAGAGCTCAGCAAGAAGTTGAGGAGATTCGCGGTATTGCAAATTATCGTCTGCAACAGTGGGGTCAAACCGCACGTGAGAGAGACGAGCTTCATAACTAGCTGATGAACCTCACTATTGAGAGAGATGAGGCCGCACAAGAGTTGGATCGTGTGACATGTCACCGGGATGCAGCTTTAGAGTTAGCAGAAGAAAGACGTCGGGGTTGGATTTTGGCCAACCACAACGCCTTTCAAAGAGAGCAAGCACTACAAGAACAGCTTGAAGAGCTTCAGGTTGAGCACCATCAACTGCACAACCGTCTATTTCCTATTCCTCACCCCATACCAAGGTATCCAAATGTGGGTGGACCTCAAGTGATTGAGGCCGATGAGGAAGAAGAGGACGTGCAGATGGATGACAATGCAGCTGAGCCGGCAGATGATGAAGAAGAGGAAGACCCAGAAGAAGTCCAAGGTGTCTCCGATGTGGACAGCGATCACTTCGACGAGTAGTTCGTTAGCAAGTCTCACTAGTTAAGCTTTTGCAGTCATTGATGTAATGAACTTAAGTACGAAGACTGATGTTGGATGTACCCTGTTAAATTTGAACTCGGCATGTAATGTACTTTAATTCGCTCCCTTCGGGATGCGTATCGTAATGGTTAAGTTTAAAACTTGTCATGTTGGAATGCACTGCGTATGGCGCTAGTAATCTACTTGATGATGTGGTGATTGGAGAATGAATTATTGCCTCTATTTATTGTATGAAGTTTTCATTCTCGTCAGTAAATTCAGTTTGGCACGATTATATTGTTCCTCTCCAATGTGCTGACATCATCAATAATTACTGGTTGCGCATTGTGCAGATGCCTCGTACTCGTTCCACCGGTGCGGGTGATGATGATGATCTTCCACCACCACCACCACCCACACCCATGGAATTGATAGCAATGCTTGCGGAAGGACAGCGCACTATGGCCGAGGCCCTCCGTACGATTGCAAATCGGGATGGTCG
Organism: Miscanthus floridulus; assembly: GCF_019320115.1. Classification (NCBI taxonomy): domain Eukaryota; kingdom Viridiplantae; phylum Streptophyta; class Magnoliopsida; order Poales; family Poaceae; genus Miscanthus; species Miscanthus floridulus. Next base: position 98,573,446 of record NC_089580.1, on the reverse strand, counting down.
TGGTCCCCGCCAAGGACTGGAACCAAATCAATACAGTGATTTCAAGGATTTCCTTGACACGAAACCCCCGATCTTCAAGGAGGCTGAGGAGCCTCTGCAAGCTAATGAGTGGTTGAATACTCTTGAGTAGAAGTTCCATCTGCTCCGCTTGACTAAGGTGCTAAAGACTGAGTACGCATCTCACCAACTGCATGGGCCAGCTGGCATTTGGTGGAGTCATCATCGGTCCACTATGCCCGCTAATGCCCAAATCACTTGGGATCAGTTCAAGTCTGCTTTCAGGGGAAATTACATTCCTCCTGGTCTCATGGTGATCAAACATATAGAGTTCATGAAGCTGACCTAGGGGAACAAGAGCCTGAATGAATACCTGCAAGCTTTCAACAACCTTGCCAGGTATGCTACCGAGTTTGTGGACACCGATGCCAAGAAGATTGCTAGCTTCAAGCGGGGCCTTAGCCCCAAACTGATGAAGACCATGGGAAATTGCAAGTGTGCTCATTTTAATGAGTTTGTGAGTGATGCTTTATCGCAAGAGAACAACAATGCTATGTATGCTGCTTCAAAAAGTCGTAAGAGGGCCTATGAGGCGGGTGCCTCACAATCCAAGGCTCCCGTCCCACAGAGGGCTCCATTCCGTCCTCCAGCGTCAGCCGCTAAGTTTCACCCACCGCAGAAGAAGAATCCCACCAAGACTGGGTTTCGCAAGGCATTTATAGTTGCTCTTCCCAAGGGCACTACCAGTCAGGGCAGTTCCTAGGGCTCCACCAAGCAACATGCCATGCTGGAACTGCAACAAGACAGGCCACTAGGGCAAGGGAGTGCCCTTACCCTAAGAAGAATAATTACCAGGGTGGCCGTCAAGGACAAGTGAACCACACTAATATTACTGAGATTCCTTTAGGAGAGGTAGTGACTGCCGGTAAGTTTCTGATTGACCAACACCCCACAGTTGTACTATTTGATTCAGGTGCTTCGCATTCCTTCATTAGTCCAGCATTTGCATCCAAGTTTATGCAGAAAACATATACTGTTGAGGGTGAGGGTTATTGTATTAGGGCTGCTAGTGGTATTATCCCAACCAAGCTGGTAGTTGGGGACGTACAATTTGAGATAGAGGGGCGAAGTTATCAGGTTGATCTGGTAGTTTTACCGGGGCTAGGTATCGATGTGATATTGGGAATGAATTGGATGAGCCATCATGGAGTGCTTATTGATACATCGACTAGGGTAGTCATGCTCAGAGATCCTGGTAATCAGGAAGGTTTTCTAGTACAGTTACCCTAAGACATCAATCTTTCTTGCACAACCAATGTGGTGCAAGCAAAGTCTCTGACAGATATCCCTATCGTGTGTGATTTTCTGGATGTTTTTCCCGATGATTTGCCTGGATTGCCCCGGATCGAGAAGTAGAGTTCAAGATAGAGTTGCTTCCTGGCATAGCTCCCATCTCTAGAAGGCCATATAGAATGCCTCCCAATGAAGCTAGCCGAACTTAAGACCCAGTTGAATGAACTTCTAAAGAAAGGCCTTATCCATCCCTAGTTCATCTCCGTGGGGGTGCCCAGCTATCTTTGTGAAGAAGAAGGATCAATCCCTACGCATGTGTGTAGATTATAGACCCTTGAATGCAGTTACAATCAAGAATAAGTACCCTCTGCCACGCATAGATATCTTATTTGATCAGTTGTCTAAAGCAAAAGTCTTTTCCAAGATTGATTTGAGATCTGGGTATCATCAAATCAAAATTCGGCCTGAGGATGTCCCAAAAACTGCATTCTCTACAAGATATGGTCTGTATGAGTACCTTGTTATGTCTTTTGGATTGACCAATGCCCCCACACATTTTATGTATCTGATGAATTCGGTGTTTATGCCCGAGTTGGACAAATTTGTGGTGGTATTTATAGATGATATCCTGGTCTATTCTGAGAATGAAGAAGATCATGTTGAACATTTACGGGTGGTTCTCACTAGATTGCGGGAACACCAGCTGTATGCAAAGTTCAGCAAATGTGAATTCTGGCTTCGTGAGGTACCTTTTCTTGGACACGTGTTGTCCGATGGTGGAATTATGGTTGATCCCACCAAGGTGCAAGAAGTATTGAACTAGAAGGCTCCCATCTCGGTGCACTGAGGTTCGGAGTTTTCTGGGGTTGGCTGGCTATTATCGTCGCTTCATCCCGGATTTCTCTAAAATAGCCAAGCCTATGACTCGGTTGCTGCAAAAAGACATGAAGTTTGTCTGGACTCCTGAGTGTGATGCGGCTTTCCATACCCTGCGAACTCTTCTAACATCGGCTCCGGTTCTGGCACAACCAGATATCGAGAAACCTTTTGATGTGTTCTGCGATGCATCAGGTATTGGGTTAGGAGGTGTTCTTATGCAAGAGGGTAGAGTCATTGCTTATACCTCTCGTCAACTTCAGAAGCATGAAGTGAATTATCCAACGCATGACTTGGAACTCGCTGCTGTTGTTCATGCTTTGAAGGCCTAGAGACATTATTTGCTTGGCAATGTGTGCAACATCTACACTGATCATAAAAGTCTCAAGTACATCTTCACTCAACCAGAGTTGAATATGCGTCAGAGAAGATGGCTCGAGTTGATCAAGGATTATAACCTCCAAGTGCACTATCACCCTGGCAAGGCAAACGTCGTAGCGGATGCCTTAAGCAGGAAGTCTCATTACCACTCATTGATTGAGAGTGATGTCCATTTGTCGAAGCTCCTTCATCCTGCAGTCCTTCACAACATCACTGTCAGTTGTACTCTACAGAGTCGAATTATCGAGCTACAGAAGACAGATGCCGGTGTGTTTCACATCAAGCGCAAGATGAAAGAGCAAGAAACCAAACATTTTCGAGTAGATGAGGAAGGCGTGTTATGGTTCAAGGATAGGTTGGTAGTTCCGAAGGATAGAGAGCTTAGAAATCAAATCATATCCGAAGCCCATTCCTCTAAACTATCTATTCATCCTGGTAGTAGTAAAATGTATCATGATTTAAAGCCTCAATTTTGGTGGACCAAAATGAAGAAAGAGATAGCCGCTTATGTGGCTAGGTGTGACACTTGTTGTCGGGTCAAGGCTGTGCACATGAAAGCTGGATTACTGCAGCCACTCTCTATTCTAGGTTGGAAATGGGAAGAGATAAGTATGGATTTTATTGTTGGACTCCCTACTACTCAGAGGAATTTTAACTCAATTTGGGTGATTGTAGACCGTCTAACCAAGTCTGCACACTTCATTCCTGTCCGCATAGATTTCCGTCCAACCGACTATGCGGAGTTGTACTTCAATCAGATAGTCCGACTTCATGGGATCCCTTGTACTATTGTCTCGGATCGAGGACCCCAGTTCACTGCTCGCTTTTGGGAGCATTTACATGGATTGTTAGGAACTAAGCTAGTAAGAAGCTCTGCCTATCATCCGCAAACCAATGGACAAACTGAACGAGTGAATCAAATCTTAGAAGATATGTTGAGAGCATGTGTCATCTCGGTGAAGGGCTCATGGGAAAAATGGTTGCCCCTAGCTGAATTCTCGTACAATAACAGCTATCAAGAGAGTATAAAGATGGCACCAGTTTGAAGCTTTGTATGGCCGGAAGTGTAGAACCCCGTTGAACTAGGTAGAAGCCGGTGAAAGGAGATATTATGGAATTGATTTTGTTCAAGAAGCCGAAGAACAAGTCTATACTATCCAAACCCACATGGCCGCAGCTCAAGCTAGACAGAAAAGTTATGCTGATCGACGTAGAAAACCTATTGAGTTTGAAGTTGGAGACTTCGTCTATCTGAAAGTCTCACCTATGAAGAGTGTCCAACGCTTTGGTGTGAAGCGAAAGCTTGCGCCGAGATATGTTGGTCCAGTTTGAAATCATTGGACAAAGTGGTAAAGTGGCGTACAAGATTCAATTACCTCCTAGAGATGAGTGCTATCTTCAATGTCTTTCATGTATCCCAATTGAAGAAATGTCTTCGCGTCCCTGAAGAGAGAGTTCCATTGGGGGATATCGAGTTAAAATCTGATTTGACCTTTGAAGAAAAGCCGGTTCGAGTGATTGACACTCGTGAGCGAGTGACTCGGAGTCGGGTGGTCAAGTTCTACAAAGTCATGTGGAGTAATCAGGGTAGTGAACGCGATGCAACGTGGGAAAGGGAAGATTATTTGAGGGATGGTTATAAGGAATTCTATCAACAATGGTACGCTTTTCAAATCTCGGGATGAGATTTTTATAAGGGGGAGGGCTGTAACACCCCAGGTGTTTGCCTTCCACATTTGCACTTGCATTTCATGGACATGAGCATCATTCATTCATTCACAAGCTTATATCACATGAAACATGTTTTTGAAACATTGCAACGTATCGTTATGTTTCATGTGTGTTGTTTCCATTATGAAATGAAAAGTGTGCAACACTTAAGTGCAACATGTGCCACTCACTTTAGTGAAACAAAGTTAGTTAATACTATGCAACAAGATCATGAAACATGTGAAACATGACTATGAAACATTTGTAACATTTCATGTGTTTTCATTGTTTCAGTACATACCTTGCTTGATTCTTGTGTGACCAATGTATGGTGTGGCTAAAAATTCTTTTAAGTAACTTAGTTACACCTAGAATGTCATTTGGGACATTGTTCATGTTGATCACTTTGACTAATTAGGTTCCCAAGTCATGGTTTGACCGTTTTTGACCCCTAAACCCTTTTGTTTGACTGTTTAAAAAGTGTGGCTTAGGATGTTTGCATGTCTGAGCAACCTAAAACAAAGTTGTAGCAAATTTTATAAGGAACAAACTTTGTTTAGAAGAAGTCATGAAAATGTGCACAACATGTTCAAAAAGGACCCACAAGTCAGAATTGAAAGTTGATTCAACACTTGAAAAATTTGCTAAGTCCTAAATGCAATTTCAGTTTGAATGGGCCAAGTTTGGATTGATATAACTCTTGATCCATGGAGAACTGGCTGTTGATTTCTAAATCAAAGTTGTAGCCCTACTATAGCTCTACAACTTTCATGTTCATTACTTCCACTAATACATCACAGTTTTGGAGTAAATCACCGTCAAACATTGCCTATCAGTCGGGTAATGGAGCACTGAATCAGCGTTTCAGTCAAGCTACAGTGATCTCCGTTTTCAGAAAACGTACACCGTGTGGTGCCACCCGTCGCTGGCCGGCTGGCCGCGCAGCCACGTGCCGCGGGCGTCCTGGCACGGCCGGCCACGATGTGCACACCCCCGCACACCTGCCTGACCTGCTCGCCATCCCATTTTTCATTTCTTCGCCTCCACCGCGCGCAGCAAGCGAGCTCAAGCCGCTCCGCCATTGCCACTCCAGCTTTGCCGTCGCAGAGATTGCTCACCGCCGCAAAAACGCGCACTACACCTTCACCGTAGCTCCGCCGTGTTCGCCTCTACGTCCTCCACCACTTAGCCGAGCCATTCGAGCTTTGGTAAGGTCGCTGTGACCATTTCACCATCGCCCGCCATGGCTGAGCCTCGCCGGAGTTGGCGCTCACCGTGGCCAGCGCACCACCGCAACCTTCTTCTATCCCTAGCCCTCGTCTCGTCTTCCCCAGCTCGTGTAGTCGCTCCTGTGAAGATGCTACCGACCAAGCCAGTCCGGTCATGCCAGAACACGGCCGCGCACTGCCGTGCGCCATGGCCGAGCCGCCGTGTGCCATGGCCGGCGTGCTTAGGGGCCGCTAGGGTCTAGGCTTAGGGGGTCAATCGACGCGGGGGAACTTGGGGAGCACGCCGGTGCCGTCAATTTCACCAGAGGAGCCGCTGTCGGCGAGCTTCGCCGTGTGCCGCACCGTCGTCGTTGCCTCCCCTATTTCGTCTCGCTGACCAGTGGGTCCGGCTGACAACCGGGTCCCCACACGTCAGTGACTGTTGTATTCATAGGCTAGTTCAAAATTTCAGTTTTGAATGCTGATTTTGTAAATTTTGTAACTCCATTGTGTAGATCCAAATACTGTGATTCAAATTTTGTTAGACTCACAGTGAGGTCTAGTATTTAAGAAAAATATGTCTTGAGCACTTTATGTAGAAATTTTGGATGAATTAAATAGGAACTTGAAAAGTGTTTTTGAATGCATGCAAACTTGTTTAAATCATATCTTGAGTTTCTGTGATCCAAAAATTGTGAAATTTTGTGGGTAAGCTAGTATTGCTTAGTAGAAGCTCTGGTTAAAATTTGAGAGTACATTGCATGTGTAGTTTTTGAGTTATAGATTTTCCTTTTATCATTGGTGGATACTTGTGTGAATTTTTGTAAATTATCTAGGAATCCTATGGCCATGAAACTTGGTAGGTAGTATCTTGGTACCTTAAGGATGCTAGGAAAAATATGAAATCTGTTGCTTGACACTTTTCACTAAGGTTTCCTAATTATGCCATTTTAAGCCATTCTGCCTTACCAATTTTGTGTAGGCTGTTATACTTACTCAAATGGTGTGAAATTTTTATGGTAGTCTACTTAGGGCATGTAGTGTCTACTGTAATTTTTGTAGATTTAATGGTGTAGTTTTCATATATGTTTACTATTTCCTCTAATTAATTAAATAAATTAAGAAAGGTATTAAAAGAAATGTTTTGGGGATGAACACCCTACTTTCTGGTGTTCTTGTGATATGTGTGACATGTGAGTAGAGTTAGTTTTGTCCAATTGTGTGTTTACATCATAAGTTATTAATTATTCGTTTGCATTATGTCCCTCTGGACAGATCTGGGGACTTTAGAAAGTTCCCCATGATATTTTGATTTTCTGTGGATGTGGTGAATACAAGAGTTGTAGATAATTTAGGTATCTAGCTCCTGTCAAAATTTGAGGGCATTTGGCCTAGTAGTTTAGAAACTACAGCTGTTTAAAGTTAGGTTCCAGTTTTTGCTTACTCTCTGCCTTGTGAGGACAGAGTTCTGTTGATTTATGAATTCGACCTAGGTAAAGGTTTGAATCATGCTTTGAGGTCTGAAAATGAATTGTAGACAATTTCATAAGCTTTCCAGATTGTCTTGTTGCGTGTCAATTGGATTTATAAATCTCCAGTTATGGCTAGTTTACTGTACCGCTACATAGTCTTCATTTTGCTGAAATACAAATGCTTGAGAGTATGCTTGATGCAATGTTCTCGTTGATTGTTTAGGGTTAGCCTAACTTGAGAATATGCTTAGGTGCAGGTGCTAGGTCATTAACTGAAGATGAGCAATTATACATTAGGTTGTATAAACTTGGTAAGTAAAGTGATTTGAATAGGGCTTAAGTTGGAATATGCAAACTACAGCGAACATGCGCATTCCCCGAGCATCCCTGACATTCGTTCATGTGCATCCATGATATTTATCTTGCGCATTCATGCAATAGGTGTGCCGGAGGGAGTGACGTTGCTGGAGTTCGAGGGAGCCAACCAGGAGGAGGAGCCCGAGGTGCAGGAAGCCGACGAAGCAGTCGCCGCGGAGGAATTGCCCGAGTGCCCTGACCACCAGCCTTCCTCGTTCCTGAAAGGCAAGCCCCGGAGCATATTAAGCCTCCCATGTTTTACAAATACATTGAGTATCTTTTATTGTTGATGATGCATTAAGTATAGGAATTGGTTGGAACCAATTGCTGCATTATATATCCTTCCTTGTCCAGATATCGCACTGGAATCCTATTTAAGTTCAGGACGGGTTAAATGCTTAGCCATGCTTAGTGCGGTAGAAGTCAGGTGATTTCCTGTCACCTACGAGCTTTAGGATGAGGTGGATCACGGTTGGCTATATTTGCTATCGTGGAAAAGAACCATGTTAATAATGAATTAAGACCGGGCGGAGTCTTGTGTAGGTTTGGAACATAGTGACTCCGTCTGAGTCGTTTAAGGACCGATACGCTGTACGTCCTCATGTCATGTTGAACGCAGCCTAACACTTAGCTGGCCGGATAAGTCGTTCCGACCGCTGAAGCCTAGTAGCTCGACTTCAGGCCGGGACGCGAGCAGTGGCGTGCATTCTGGAGGTAGTAAGGATGTGCAGAGAGCCATTGGCATAAGTCCAAGGCGGGTTAGAGTCCCGAACAACCTTGGCAGAGTGGTTCTCTGAGAATGCAGATCTGTTCGGACTCGCGACTCCTGAATCATACCAAAGGTGACTTGTTTGCGACCCTGACGGGGGAAGCAGGGTTTGTGTTTAGGAATACCCCTCTAGCTGGATAGGAATCGATTCGAATCGCCGTCTCTCCCGGATAGTGAGAACTTGACTGAGCAGCGGCAACGTAGATTCAATTAATTTAACGATATGGTTAAATGGATGATGATGATAAGGTTGCCACAATGAATACCTGATATGGTTATTAATGTTTGCACCCTAATAAAATGATTGCTTAGTACAGGTGCTAATATAGTTGATAGGTTAATGGCTAAAAGTCACTGCTAGTTCAGGTTAAGAGTTGATCATATTACTTATGCTTTTCTGCAAAAAGAAAGTGTCAGCCAGATCCACTACATTAAGCTATGCATAATCCTTGGTGTCATTTGTTTGGTTTTCGACGGGTAAGTCTAGCTGAGTACATTCCCGTACTCAGGGTTTATTCCCTCTTGTTGCAGATGACCTTCTATATCAGGGATTCTGTAAGTATTGTCTTCACCCGGCGGGTGATGAAGACTAGATCATGGGCATAATCTATGTTCTCTTATCTGAATGCTTTTGCGGGCTGTGATCAGCGAACCAGTATGTGTATTTGAACTCGGGTGTGTGAGTTAAACTATTTGCTTCCGCATGTTTTACAAGACTTGTTTTGTAATAACGATGACTCTGTGATGATGTAATTTATTTGCGAACATCTGTGAAATGTTGTAACGTACGATATGTTATGTTGAATTACTATGATCTTGGTTGTATGCAAGTTGGTTTGAAATCCTTTGAGATTTTGGTTGACTACCGGGTTTATATGGGCTCAAGTTCGAGAATTTGATCGTTTCGGCGATTGTTTTTGTACTTGTGCTCTTATAAATTGGTCGGTTCTGTGACAGCTCCCACTTGAGCTTCATCAATTAGGAGTACCATCTGGTGCATCTAAAATGATTTATGAGCCTATGGTACGTTCAATGCAAACCAAGCTCCTATCTTGCATCAAGATTAGCAATAACTCCAAATAGATCGAATTGAGCTTCCACTTGAGCCTCGTCACCTAGGAGTACAATTGGGTGAGTCCAAAAGGATTTATGAGCCTATGGTACATTTGTCATAGACCATGCACCTATCTTGCACTGACACTAACATTGTCTCACAACAGATCGAAATGTGATTCCACATGACCCACTTCACCTTCGTCTATCGGGTGTGTCCAAAACGATTTTCGAGCCTATTGTACGTTCAGCGCAAACCATGCACCTATCTTGCATCAAGATTAGCACTATCTCCAAATGGATCGAATCAAGCTTCCACTTGAGCCTCGTCACCTAGGAGTACCATTTGGTGCATCCAAAACAATTTCTGAGCCTATGGTACGTTTGGCGCAAACCTTGCACCTATCTTGCACCGACACTAACACTGTCTCGAAACGGACTGAAACGATATTCCACATGACCGACGTCACCTAGGAGATCCATAAGATGCGTCCAGAATGATTTCTGAGCCTATGGTACGTTTGACGTAAACCGTGCTCCTATCTTGCAGCTAGATTAGCATTATCTCCAAATGGACCGAATCGAGCTTCCACTTGAGCCTCTTCACCTAGGAGTACCATCGAGTGTGTCCATAATGACTTCTGAGCCTATGGTATGTTTGGCGCAAACCGTGCACTTATCTTGCATGGATACTATCAGTCACTAAATGGATCGATATGAGATTCCACAAGACCCAGGTGATCTAGGAGTTATATCGGGTGTGTCCAATTTGATTTTTGGGCCTATGGTACATTCGGTGCAAATCATGCACCTATCTTACGTTAGGATTAGCACTATCTCCAAATGGACCAAAATGAGCATCCACTTGAGCCTCATCACCTAGGAGTACCATCGGGTGCGTCCAAAACGATTTCTAAGCCTATGGTATGTTTGGCGCAAATAGCGTAACTATCTTGCACCGATACTAACACTGTCTCCAAACGGACTGAAACAAGATTCCACCTGACCCACGTCACCTAGGAGTTCCATTAGGTGCGTCCAATATGACTTTTGAGGCTATGGTACATTCGGCGCAAACATTGCACCTATCTTGTGTCAAGGTTAGCACTATCTCCAAATAGACTGAATCGAGCTTCTACTTGAGCCTTGTCACCTAGGAGTACAATCTGGTGCGTACAAAATGATTTATGAGCCTATGGTACATTTGGCGCAAACCATACACCTATCTTACACCGACACTAACACTGTCTCGAAATAGACTGAAAGGAGATTCCACAAGGCCCATGTCACCTAGGAGATCCATCGGATGCGTCCAAAACGATTTATGAGCCTATGGTACGTTTGACGCAAACCATGCTCTTATCTTGCATCAAGATTAGCACTATCTTCAAATGGACTAAATCAAGCTTCTAATTGAGCCTCGTCACCGAGGAGTACTGGGTGCAGCCAAAACCATTGTTGAGCCTATGGTACGTTTGGCGCAAACTGTGCACCTATCTTTCATAGACACTAACACTATCTCAAAACAGACCAAAATGAGATTCCACATGACACACGTCATCTTACTCTATCAAGTGTGTCCAAAATGATTTTCGAGCTTGTGGTACTCCTAGGTGAAGCTCTATTCGGTCCGTTTAGAGATAGTGTTAATCTTGACACAAGATGGGTCTACGGTTTGCGCCGAACGAACAATAGGCTCAGAAATCATTATGGACACACCCGATGGTACTCCTAGGTGATGAGGCTCAAGTGGAAGCTCAATTCAATTCCATTTGGAGATAGTGCTAATCTTGACATAAGATAGGTGCATGGTTTGCGCTGAATGTACAGGCTAGTAAATCATTTTGGACGAACCCAATTGTACTCCTAGGTGACGAGGCTCAAGTGGAAGCTCAATTCGATTTCTTTGGAGATAGTGCTAATCTTGATGCAAGATAGGAGCATGGTTTGCGTCGAACATACCATACGCTCATAAATCATTTTGGATGCACTAGATGGTACTCCTAGGTGATGAAGCTCAAGTGGAAGCTCTATTTGGTCTATTTAGAGATAGTGCTAGTCTTGACGCAAGATAGGTCCACGGTTTGCGCCAAACGTCCATTAGGCTCAGAAATCATTATGGACACACCCGATGGTACTCCTAGGTGATGAGGCTCAAGTGGAAGCTCAATTTGGTCTGTTTGGAGATAGTGCTAATCTTTACGCAAGATAGGTGCATGATTTGTGCCGAATGTACCATAGGCTGGTAAATCATTTTGGACGCATCCAATGGAACTCCTAGGTGATGTGGGTCATGTGGAATCTCGTTTTGGTCTAGTTGGAGACAGTGTTAGTATCGGTGCAAGATAGGTGTGCGGTTTGCGATAAATGTACCACAGGTTTAGAAATCATTTTAGACGCACCCGATGGTACTCCTAGGTGCCAAGGCACAAGTGGATGCTCATTTTGGTCCATTTGGAGATAGTGCTAATCTTGACATAAGATAGGTGCACGGTTTGTGCCGAACATACCATAGGCTCAAAAATCATTTTGGACACACACGATATAACTCCTAGATGACGTGGGTCATGTGGAATCTCATTTTGGACCATTTAGAGACAATGTTAGTATCTGTGCAAGAAAGGTGCACGGTTTGCGCCAAACGTACCGTAGGCTCAGAAATCATTATGGACACCCCGATGGTACTCCTAGGTGACGAGGCTCAAGTGGAAGCTCGATTCGGTCCGTTTGGAGATAGTGCTAATCTTCACGCAAGATAGGTGCACGGTTTGCGCCGAACCTAACACAGGCTCGAAAATCGTTTTGGACACACCCGATAGAGGAAGGAGAAGTGGGTCAAGTGGAATCACATTTCGGTCTGTTGTGAGATAGTGTTAGTGTCAGTGCAAGATACGTGCATGGTTTGCACTGAACATACCATAGGCTCGAAAATCATTTTGGACACACCCGATAGAGTAAGATGACGTGGGTCATGTGGAATCTCATTTTGGTCCATTTTGAGACAGTGTTAGTGTATGTGCAAGATAGGTGCACGGTTTGCGCCAAACGTACCATAGGCTCAACAATGGTTTTGGATGCACCCAGTACTCCTTGGTGATGAGGCTCAATGGGAAGCTCGATTTAGTCCACTTGAAGATAGTGCTAATCTTGATGCAAGCTAAGAGCATGGTTTGCCTCAAACATACCATAGGCTCGTAAATCATTTTGGACGCATCCGATGGATCTCCTAGGTGACGTGGGCCTTGTGGAATCTCCTTTCAGTCTGTTTCGAGACAGTGTTAGTGTCGGTGTAAGATAGGTGTATGGTTTGCGCCAAATGTACCATAGGCTCATAAATCATTTTGTACGCACCAGATTGTACTCCTAGGTGACAAGGCTCAAGTAGAAGCTCGATTCGGTCTATTTGGAGATAGTGCTAACCTTGATGCAAGATAGGTGCAATGTTTGCGCCGAATGTACCATAGCCTCGAAAGTCATATTGGACGCACCCGATGGAACTCCTAGGTGACGTGGGTCAGGTGGAATCTTGTTTTGGTCCGTTTGGAGACAGTGTTAGTATCGGTGGAATCTTGTTTCGATCCGTTTAGTGACTGATAGTATCCGTGCTAGATAAGTGCACGGTTTACGCCAAACATACCATAGGCTCAGAAGTCATTATGGACACACCCGATGGCACTCCTAGGTGAAGAGGCTCAAGTGGAAGCTCGATTCGATCTGTTTGGAGATAATGCTAATCTTGTTGCAAGATAGGAGCACAGTTTACGTCAAACATACCATAGGCTCGAAAATCATTCTGGACGCATCTGATGGATCTCCTAGGTGACGTCGGTCATGTGGAATCTCGTTTCAGTCCGTTTCGAGACAATGTTAGTGTCGGTGCAAGATAGGTGCAAGGTTTGCGCCAAACGTACCATAGGCTCAGAAATCATTTTGGTTGCACTAGATGGTACTCCTAGGTGACGAGGCTCAAGTGGAAGCTTGATTCGGTCCGTTTGGAGATAGTGCTAATCTTGACGCAAGATAGGTGCATGGTTTGCGCCGAACATACAATAGGCTCAAAAATCATTTTGGACACACCCGATAGAGGAAGGTGAAGTGGGTCATGTGGAATCACATTTCGGTCTGTTGTGAGACAATGTTAGTGTCAGTGCAAGATAGGTGCATGGTCTATGCCAAATGTACCATAGGATCAGAAATCCTTTTGGACTCACCCAATTGTACTCCTAGGTGACGAGGCTCAAGTGGAAGCTCAATTCTATCTATTTGGAGTTATTACTAATCTTGATGCAAGATAGGAGCATGGTTTGCGTCGAACGTACCATAGGCTCATAAATCATTTTGGACGCACCAGATGGTACTCCTAATTGATGAAGCTCAAGTGGAAGCTCTATTCGGTCTGTTTAGAGACAGTACTAATCTTGACGCAAGATGGGTCCACGGTTTGCGCCGAACGTACAATAGGCTTAGAAATCATTATGGACACACCCGATGGTACTCCTAGGTGACGAGGCTCAAGTGGAAGCTCAATTTAGTCTGTTTGGAGATAGTCCTAATCTTTATGCAAGATAGGTGCACAATTTGTGCCGAATGTACCATAGGCTGGTAAATCATTTTGGACGCACCCGATGGAACTCCTAGGTGATGTGGGTCATGTGGAATCTTGTTTTGGTCTAGTTGGAGACAGTGTTAGTATCGGTGTAAGATAGGTGCACGGTTTGCGCCAAATGTACCATAGGCTTAGAAATCATTTTGGACGCACCCGATGGTACTCCTAGGTGACAAGGCTCAAGTGGATGCTCATTTTGGTCTATTTGGAGATAGTGCTAATCTTGACGTAAGACAGGTGCACGGTTTGCGCCGAACATACCATAGGTTCGAAAATCATTTCGGACACACATGATATAACTCCTAGATGACGTGGGTCATGTGGAATCTCATTTTGGACCGTTTATAGACAGTGTTAGTATCCGTGCAAGAAAGGTGCGCGGTTTGCGCCAAACGTACCGTAGGCTCAGAAATCATTATGGACACACCCGATGGTACTCCTAGGTGACGAGGCTCAAGTGGAAGCTTGATTCGGTCCGTTTGGAGATAGTGCTAATCTTGATGCAAAATAGGTGCATGGTTTGCGTCGAACCTAACACAGGCTCAAAAATTGTTTTGGACACACCCGATAGATGAAGGTGATGTGGGTCATGTGGAATCTCATTTTGGTCTGTTTTGAGATAGTTTTAGTGTCTGTACAAGATAGGTGCACGGTTTGCGCTGAACGTACCATTCAAAATGATTTACTAGCCTTGGAGTTCCATCGGGTTCGTCAAAAATGATTTACTAGCCTGTACATTCAGCGCAAACCATGCACCTATCTTGTGTCAAGATTAGCACTATCTCCAAATGGAATTGAATTGAGCTTCCACTTGAGCCTCGTCACCTAGGAGTACCATCGGGTGTGTCCATAATGATTTCTGAGCCTATTGTATGTTCGGCACAAACCGTGGACCCATCTTGCATCAAGATTAACACTATCTCTAAACAGACCGAATAGAGCTTCATCAATTAGGAGTACCATCTAGTGCAAACCGAATAGAGCTTCATCAATTAGGAGTACCATCAATTAGTGCTAATCTTGCTGTAAGATAGGAGCACGGTTTATGTCAAACGTACCATAGGCTCGGAAATCATTCTGGACAATCTGATGGATTTCCTAGGTGACGTCGGTCATGTGGAATCGAATTAAGCATCCACTTGAGCCTCGTTACCTAGGAGTACAATTGGGTGAGTCCAAAAGGATTTCTGAGCCTATGGTACATTTGGCACAGACCATGCACCTATCTTGCACTGACACTAACACTGTCTCACAACAGACCAAAATGTGATTCCACATGACCCACTTCACCTTCCTCTATCGGGTGTGTCGAAAACAATTTTTAGGCCTATTGTACGTTCGGCGGAAACCGTGCACCTATCTTGCATCAAGATTAGCACTATCTCCAAATGGATCGAATCAAGCTTCCACTTGAGCCTCATCACCTAGGAGTACCATCTGGTGCGTCCAAAACAATTTCTGAGCCTATGGTACGTTTGGCACAAATCATGCACCTATCTTGCACCGACACTAACACTATCTTGAAAAGGACTGAAACGAGATTCCACATGACTGACATCACCTAGGAGATCCATCGGATGCATCCAGAATGATTTCTGAGCCTATGATATGTTTGACGCAAACCGTGCTCCTATCTTGCACAAACACTAACACTGTCTCAAAATGAACCAAAATGAGATTCCACATGACCCACATCATCTTACTCTATCGGGTGTGTCCAAAATGATTTTCGAGCCCATGGTACGTTCAGCACAAACCGTGCACCTACCTTGCACAGACACTAACACTATCTCAAAACGGACCAAAATGAGATTCCACATTACGCACGTCACCTTCCTCTATCGGGTGTGTCCAAAACGATTTTCGAGTCTGTGGTAGGTTCGGCGGAAACCATGCACCTATCTTGCGTCAGGATTAGCACTATCTCCAAATGAACCAAATTGAGCTTCCACTTGAGCCTTGTCACATAGGAGTACCATCGGGTGTGTCCATAATGATTTCTAAGCCTACGGTACGATTGGCGCAAACCGTGCACCTTTCTTGCACGGATACTAGCACTGTCTCTAAACGGTCCAAAATGAGATTCCACATGACCCACGTCATCTAGGAGTTATATCGTGTGTGTCCAAAATGATTTTCGAGCCTATGGTATGTTCGGCGCAAACCGTGCACCTATCTTACGTCAAGATTAGCACTATCTCCAAATAGACCAAAATGAGCATCCACTTGAGCCTTGTCACCTAGGAGTACCATCGGGTGCGTCCAAAATGATTTCTAAGCCTATGGTACATTTGGCACAAACCGCGCACCTATCTTGCACTGATACTAACACTGTCTCCAACTAGACCAAAACGAGATTCCACATGACCCACATCACCTAGGAGTTCCATCAGATGCGTCCAAAATGATTTACCAGCCTATGGTACATTCGGCATAAACCAAGCACCTATCTTGCATAAAGATTAGCACTATCTCCAAACAGACTGAATCGAGCTTCCACTTGAGCCTCGTCACCTAGGAGTACCATCGGGTGTGTCCATAATGATTTCTGAGCCTATTGGACTTTGGCGCAAACCGTGGACCTATCTTGCGTCAAGATTAGCACTATCTCTAAACAGACCAAATAGAGCTTCCACTTGAGCTTCATCACCTAGGAGTACCATCTAGTGCATCCAAAATGATTTCTGAGCCTATGGTATGTTCGATGCAAACCATGCTCCTATCTTGCATCAAGATTAGCACTATCTCCAAACAAATCGAATTGAGCTTCCACTTGAGCCTCGTCACCTAGGAGTACAATTGGGTGAGTCCAAAAGGATTTCTGAGCCTATGGTACATTTGGCATAGACCATGCACCTATCTTGCACTGACACTAACACTGTCTCACAACAGACTGAAATGTGATTCCACATGACCCACTTCACCTTCCTCTATCGGGTGTGTCGAAAACAATTTTTAGGCCTATTGTACGTTCGGCGGAAACCGTGCACCTATCTTGCATCAAGATTAGCACTATCTCCAAATGGATCGAATCAAGCTTCCACTTGAGCCTCATCACCTAGGAGTACCATCTGGTGCGTCCAAAACAATTTCTGAGCCTATGGTACGTTTGGCACAAATCATGCACCTATCTTGCACTGACACTAACACTATCTCAAAACGGACTAAAACGAGATTCCACATGACTGATGTCACCAAGGAGATCCATCGGATGCATCCAGAATGATTTCTGAGCCTATGATATGTTTGACGCAAACCGTGCTCCTATCTTGCAGAGACACTAACACTATCTCAAAATGGACCAAAATGAGATTCCACATGACCCACGTCATCTTACTCTATCGGGTGTGTCCAAAATGATTTTCGAGCCTATGGTACGTTCAGCACAAACTGTACACCTATCTTGCACAGACACTAACACTATCTCAAAATGGACCAAAATGAGATTCCACATTACCCACGTCACCATCCTCTATCGGGTGTCCAAAACAATTTTTGAGTCTGTGTTAGGTTCGTCGCAAACCATGGACCTATCTTGTGTCAAGATTAGCACTATCTCCAAATGGACCGAATCGAGCTTCCACTTGAGCCTCGTCACCTAGGAGTACCATCAGGTGTGTCCATAATGATTTCTGAGCCTATGGTACGTTTGGCGCAAACCATGCACCTTTCTTGCACGGATACTAACACTTTCTGTAAATGGTCCAAAATGAGATTCCACATGACCCACGTCATCTAGGAGTTAAATCATGTGTGTCTGAAATGATTTTCGATCCTGTGGTATGTTCGGCGTAAACCGTGCACCTATCTTACGTCAAGATTAGCACTATCTCCAAATAGACCAAAATGAGCATCCACTTGAGCCTTGTCACCTAGGAGTACCATCGGGTGCGTCCAAAATGATTTCTAAGCCTATGGTACATTCGACACAAACCATGCTCCTATCTTGCATCAAGATTAGCACTATCTACAAACAAATCGAATTGAGCTTCCACTTGAGCCTCGTCACCTAGGAGTACAATTGGGTGAGTCCAAAAGGATTTCTAAGCCTATGGTACATTTGGCACAGACCATGCACCTATCTTGCACTGACACCAACACTGTCTCACAACAGACCAAAATGTGATTCCACATGACCCACTTTACCTTCCTCTATCGGGTGTGTCTAAAACGATTTTTAGGCCTGTTGTACGTTCGTTGTAAACCGTGCACCTATCTTTCATCAAGATTAGCACTATCTCCAAATGGACCCAATCAAGCTTCCACTTGAGCCTCGTCACCTAGGAGTACCATCTGCTGTGTCCAAAACAATTTCTAAGCCTATGGTACGTTTGGCGCAAATCGTGCACCTATCTTGCACCAACACTAACACTATCTCGAAACGGACTGAAACGAGATTCCACATGACTGATGTCACCGAGGAGATCCATCGGATGCATCCAGAATGATTTCTGAGCCTATGATATGTTTGACGCGAACCGTGCCCCTATCTTGCAAGAAGATTAACACTATCTCGAAACGGACTGAAACGAGATTCCACATGACTGATGTCACCGAGGAGATCCATCGGATGCATCCAGAATGATTTCTGAGCCTATGATATGTTTGACGCGAACCGTGCCCCTATCTTGCAAGAAGATTAGCACTATCTCCAAACAGACCGAGTCGAGCTTCCACCTGAGCCTTGTCACCTCGGAGTACCATCGGGTGTGTCAATAATGATTTCTGAGCCTATGGTATGTTTGGCGCAAACCGTGCACCTATCTTGCACGGATACTAACAGTCTCTAAACGGATCGATATGAGATTCCACAAGACCCGCGTCATCTAGGAGTTATATTGAGTGTGTCCAAATTGATTTTCGGGCCTGTGGTATGTTTGGCGCAAACCATGCACCTATCTTACATCAGGATTAGCACTATCTCCAAATGGACCAAAATGAGCATCCACTTGAGCCTCATCACCTAGGAGTACCACCGGGTGCGTCCAAAATGATTTCTAAGCCTATGGTATGTTTGGCGCAAACAGCACAACTATCTTGGACTGATACTAACACTGTCTCCAAACGGACCAAAACAAGATTCCACTAGACCCACGTCACCTAGGAGTTTCATCGGGTGCGTCCAATATGATTTTTGAGCCTATGTTACATTCGGTGCAAACATTGCACCTATCTTGCATCAAGGTTAGCACTATCTCCAAACAGACCGAATCGAGCTTCTACTTGGGCCTCGTCACCTAGGAGTACCATCTTGTGCGTACAAAATGATTTATGAGCCTATGGTACATTTGGCGCAAACTATACACCTATTTTGCACCGACACTAACACTGTCTCGAAACGGAGTGAACGGAGATTCCACATGGCCCACGTCACCTAGGAGATCCATCGGATGCATCCAAAATGATTTTCGAGCCTATGGTACGTTTGACGCAAACTGTGCTCCTATCTTGCATCAAGATTAGCACTATCTTCAAATGGACTAAATCGAGCTTCCAATTGAGCCTTGTCACCAAGGAGTACTAGGTGCATCCAAAACCATTGTTGAGCCTATGGTACGTTTGGCACAAACCATGCACCTATCTTGCACGGACACTAACACTGTCTCAAAACGAACCAAAATGAGATTCCACATGACCCACGCCATCTTACTCTATCGGGTGTGTCCAAAATGATTTTCGAGCCTATGGTACATTCAGCGCAAATCGTGCACCTATCTTGCACAGACACTAACACTATATCAAAACGAACCGAAATGAGATTCCACATTACCCACGTCACCTTCCTCTATCGGGTGTGTCCAAAATGATTTTTGAGCCTGTGTTAGGTTCGGCGCAAACTGTGCACCTATCTTGCGTTAAGATTAGCACTATCTCCAAATGGACCGAATCAAGCTTCCACTTGAGCCTCGTCACCTAGGAGTACCATCTCATGCATCCAAAACAATTTCTGAGCCTATGGTACGTTTGGCGCAAATCGTGCTCCTATCTTGCACCGACACTAACACTATCTCGAAACGGACTGAAATGAGATTCCACATGACTGACGTCACCTAGGAGATCCATCGGATGCATCCGGAACAATTTCTGAGCCAATGATATGTTTGACGCAAATCGTGCTCCTATCTTGCACAAACACTAACATTGTCTCAAAATGGACCAAAATGAGATTCCACATGACCCACGTCATCTTACTCTATCGGGTGTGTCCAAAATGATTTTCGAGCCTGTGGTACGTTCAGCACAAACCGTGCACCTATCTTGCACAAACACTAACACTATCTCAAAACGGACCAAAATGAGATTCCACATTACCCACGTCACCTTCCTCTATCGGGTGTGTCCAAAACAATTTTCGAGTCTGTGTTAGGTTCGGCGCAAACCATCCACCTATCCTGTGTCAGGATTAGCACTATCTCCAAATGGACCGAATCGAGCTTCCACTTGAGCCTCTTCACCTAGGAGTACCATCGGGTGTGCCCATAATGATTTCTGAGCCTACGGTACGTTTGGCGCAAACCGTGCACCTTTCTTGCACGGATACTAACACTATCTATAAATGTTCCAAAATGAGATTCCACATGACCCACGTCATCTAGGGGTTATATGGTGTGTGTCCGAAATAATTTTCGAGCCTGTGGTATGTTCGGTTCAAACCGTGCACCTATCTTACGTCAAGATTAGCACTATCTCCAAATAGACCAAAATGAGCAGCCACTTGAGCCTTGTCACCTAGGAGTACCATTGGGTGCGTCCAAAATGATTTCTAAGCCTATGGTACATTTGGCGCAAATCGTACACCTATCTTGCACCGATACTAACACTGTCTCCAACTAGACCAAAACGAGATTCCACATGACCCACATCACCTTGGAGTTCCATCGGGTGCGTCCAAAATGATTTACCAGCCTATGGTACATTCGGCACAAACCGTGCACCTATCTTGCGTAAAGATTAGCACTATCTCCAAACAGACCGAATCGAGCTTCCACTTGAGCCTCATCACCTAGGAGTACCATCGGGTGTGTCCATAATGATTTCTTAGCCTATTGGACGTTTGGCGCAAACCATGGACCTATCTTGCGTCAAGATTAACACTATCTCTAAACAGACCGAATAGAGCTTCCACTTGAGCTTCATCAACTAGGAGTACCATCTAGTGCATCCAAAATGATTTCTGAGCCTATGGTACGTTCGACGCAGACCATGCTCCTATCTTGCATCAAGATTAGCACTATCTCCAAACAAATCGAATTGAGCTTCCACTTGAGCCTTGTCACCTAGGAGTACAATTGGGTGAGTCCAAAAGGATTTCTGAGCCTATGGTACATTTGGCACAGACCCTGCACCTATCTTGCACTGACACTAACACTATCTCACAACAGATCGAAATGTGATTCCACATGACCCACTTCACCTTCCTCTATCGGGTGTGTCCAAAATGATTTTTGGGCCTATTCTACGTTCGGCGCAAACCGTGCACCTATCTTTCATCAAGATTAGCACTATCTCCAAATGGACCGAATCAAGCTTCCACTTGAGCCTCGTCACCTAGGAGTACCATCTGGTGCGTCCAAAACAATTTCTGAGCCTATGGTACGTTTGGCGCAAATCGTGCACCTATCTTGCACTGACACTAACACTATCTCGAAACGGACTAAAACAAGATTCCACATGACTGACGTCACCTAGGAGATCCATCTGATGCATCTAGAATGATTTATGAGCCTATGATATATTTGACGCAAACCGTGCTCCTATCTTGCACAGACACTAACACTGTCTCAAAACGGACCAAAATGAGATTCCACATGACCCACGTCATCTTACTCTATCGGGTGTGTCCAAAATGATTTTCGAGACTGTGGTACGTTCAGCACAAATCGTGAACCTATCTTGCACAGACACTACTACTATCTCAAAACAAACCAAAATGAGATTCCACATTACCCACGTCACCTTCCTCTATCGGGTGTGTCCAAAACAATTTTCGAGTCTGTGTTGGGTTCGACGCAAACCATGCACCTATTTGTGTCAGGATTAGCACTATCTCCAAATGGACCGAATCGAGCTTCCACTTGAGCCTTGTCACCTAGGAGTACCATCGGGTGTGTCCATAATGATTTCTGAGCCTATGGTACATTTGGCGCAAACCGTGCACCTTTCTTGCATGGATACTAACACTGTCTGTAAACGGTCCAAAATGAGATTCCACATGACCCACGTCATCTAGGAGTTATATCATGTGTGTCCGAAATGATTTTTGAGCCTGTGGTATGTTTGGCGCAAACCGTGCACCTATCTTATGTCAGGATTAGCACTATCTCCAAATAGACCAAAATGAGCATCCACTTGAGCCTTGTCACCTAGGAGTACCATCGGGTGCGTCCAAAATGATTTCTAAGCCTATGGTACATTTGGCGCAAACCGCGCACCTATCTTGCACCAATACTAACACTGTCTCCAACTAGACCAAAACGAGATTCCACATGACCCACATCACCTAGGAGTTCCATCGAGTGCGTCCAAAATGATTTACCAGCCTATGGTACATTCGGCACAAACCGTGCACCTATCTTGCGTAAAGATAAGCACTATCTCCAAACAGACCGAATTGAGCTTCCACTTGAGCCTCGTCACCTAGGTGTACCATCGGGTGTGTCCATAATGATTTCTGAGCCTATTGGACGTTTGGCGCAAACCATGGACCTATCTTGCGTCAAGATTAGCACTATCTCTAAACAGACCGAATAGAGCTTCCACTTGAGCTTCATCACCTAGGAGTACCATCTAGTGCATCCAAAATGATTTCAGAGCCTATGGTACTTTCAACGCAAACCATGCTCCTATCTTGCATCAAGATTAGCACTATCTCCAAACAAATCGAATTGAGCTTCCACTTGAGCCTTGTCACCTAGGAGTATAATTGGGTGAGTGCAAAAGGATTTCTGAGCCTATGGTACATTTGGCATAGACCATGCACCTATCTTGCACTAACACTAACACTGTCTCACAACAGACCGAAATGTGATTCCACATGACCCACTTCACCTTCCTCTATCGGGTATGTCCAAAACGATTTTTGGGCCTGTTGTACGTTCGGTGCAAACCGTGCACCTATCTTTCATCAAGATTAGCACTATCTCCAAATGGACCGAATCAAGCTTCCACTTGTGCCTCATCACCTAGGAGTACCATCTGGTGCGTCCAAAACAATTTATGAGCGTATTGTACGTTTGGCGCAAATCGTACACCTATCTTGCACTGACACTAACACTGTCTCGAAACGGACTAAAATGAGATTCCACATGACTGACGTCACCTAGGAGATCCATCGGATGCATCCAGAATGATTTCTGAGCCTATGATATGTTTGACGCAAACCGTGCTCCTATCTTGCAACAAGATTAGCACTATCTCCAAATAGACCGAATCGAGCTTCCACCTGAGCCTTGTCACCTAGGAGTACCATCGGGTGTGTCCATAATGATTTTTGAGCCTATGGTACGTTTGGCGCAAACCATGCACCTATCTTGCACGGATACTATCAGTCTCTAAACGGATCGATATGAGATTCCACAAGACCCGTGTCATCTAGGAGTTATATTGAGTGTGTCCAAATTGATTTTCGGGCTTGTGGTACGTTTGGCGCAAACCGTGCACCTATCTTACATTAGGATTAGCACTATCTCCAAATGGACCAAAACGAGCATCCACTTGAGCCTCGTCACCTAGGAGTACCATCGGGTGCGTCCAAAACAATTTCTAAGCCTATGGTAAGTTTGGCGCAAACAGCACAACTATCTTGGACTGATACTAACACTATCTCCAAACGTACCAAAACAAGACTCCACTAGACCCACGTCACCTAGGAGTTCCATCAGGTGCGTCCAATATGATTTTTGAGCCTATGTTACATTTGGCGCAAACATTGCACCTATCTTGCGTCAAGGTTAGCACTATCTCTAAACAGACCAAATCAAGCTTCTACTTTGGCCTCGTCACCTAGGAGTACCATCTGGGGCATACAAAATGATTTATGAGCCTATGGTATATTTGGCGCAAACTGTACACCAATTTTGCACCGACACTAACACTATCTCCAAACGAAGTGAAAGGAGATTCCACATGGCCCACGTCACCTAGGAGATCCATCGGATGCGTCCAAAATGATTTTTGAGCCTATGGTACGTTTGACGCAAACTGTGCTCCTATCTTGCATCAAGATTAGCACTATCTTCAAATGGACTAAATCGAGCTTCCAATTGAGCCTCATCACCAAGGAGTACTGGGTGCATCCAAAACCATTGTTGAGCCTATGGTACGTTTGGCGCAAACCATGCACCTATCTTGCACAGACACTAACACTATCTCAAAACGAACCAAAATGAGATTCCACATGACCCACGTCATCTTACTCTATCGGGTGTGTCCAAAATGATTTTTGAGCCTGTGGTACATTCAGCGCAAATCGTGCACCTATCTTGCATAGACACTAACACTATCTCAAAATGGACCAAATTGAGATTCCACATTACCCATGTCACCTTCCTCTATCGGGTGTGTCCAAAACGATTTTTGAGCCTATGTTAGGTTCGGCGCAAACCGTGCACCTATCTTGCGTCAAGATTAGCACTATCTCCAAATGGACCGAATCGAGCTTCCACTTGAGCCATGTCACCTAGGAGTACCATCGGGTGTGTCCATAATGATTTCTAAGCCTATGGTACGATTGGCGCGAACCGTGCACCTTTCTTGCACGGATACTAACACTATCTCAAAATGGTCCAAAATGAGATTCCACATGACCCACGTCATCTAGGAGTTATATCAGTGTGTCCAAAATGATTTTTGAGTCGGTGGTACGTTCGGCGTAAACCATGCACCTATCTTACGTCAAGATTAGCACTATCTCCAAATGGACCAAAATGAGCATCCACTTGAGCCTTGTCACCTAGGAGTACCATCGGGTGCATCCAAAATGATTTCTAAGCCTTTGGTACATTTGGCGCAAACTGTGCACCTATCTTGCACCGACACTAACACTGTCTCCAAACGGTCCGAAACAAGATTCCACATGACCCACATCACCTAGGAGTTCCATCGGGTGCCTCCAAAATGATTTACCAGCCTATGGCACATTCGACGCAAACCGTGCACCTATCTTGCGTCAAGATTAGCACTATCTCCAAACAGGCCGAATCGAGCTTCCACTTGAGCCTCATCACTTTGGAGTACCATCTAGTGCGTCTAAAATGATTTCTGAGCCTATGGTATGTTTGGTGCAAACCGTGCACCTATCTTTCACCAACACTAAGACTGTCTCGAAATAGACTAAAATGAGACCCCACATGACCCACATTACCTAGGAGATCCATCTGATGCGTCCAAAATGATTTCCAAGCCTATGGTATGTTCGATGCAAACCGTGCTCCTATATTGCATCAAGATTAGCACTATCTTCAAACAGACTCAATAGAGCTTCCACTTGAGCCTCGTCACTAGGAGTATCGGGTGCATCCAAAACGATTTATGAGCCTATGGTACATTTGGCGTGAACCGTGCACCTGTCTTGCATAGACATTAACACTATCTCAAAACGGACTGAAATGAGATTCCACATGACCCACGTCACCTTCCTCTATAGGGTGTGTCCAAAATGATTTTTGAGCCTATGGTACATTCGGCGCAAACTGTGCACCTATCTTGCGTCAAGATTAGCACTATCTCCAAATAGAATGAAACGAGCATCCACTTAAGCCTCGTCACCTAGGAGTACCATCGGATGCATACAAAATGATATCTGAGCCTATTGTACGTTTGGCGCAAACAGTGCACCTATCTTACACCGACACTAACACTGTCTCCAAAAAAACTAAAACGAGATTCCACATGACGCACATCACCTAGGTGTTCCTTCGGGTGCGTCCAAAACGACTTCAGAGCATATGGTACGTTCAGCGCAAACCTTGCACCTATCTTGCGTTAGGATTAGCACTATCACCAAACGGAACGAATTGAGGTTCCACTTGAGCCTCGTCACCTAGGAGTACCATCGGGTGCATCCAAAATGATTTATGAGCCTATGGTACGATTGGCGCAAACCGTGCACCTATCTTGCACAGACACTAGCACTGTCTTAAAACGGACCGAAAGGAGATTCCACAAGACCCACGTCACCTTCCTCTATCGGGTGTGTCCAAAATGATTTTCGAGCCTATGTTAGGTTCGGTGCAAACCATGCACCTTTCTTGTGTCAAGATTAGCATTCCTGACCGGCGTTTTCGCCGCCGCATCCCGTCACCGTGGTCGGGCCATCTCCGACCACCGCGAGTCCCGCTAGGGTGTGCACTAGAGTTGCATTGGGATGGTGAACCTTGGTGTAACCTTTGATTTTGTTGTCTCAATCGCCTTTGATGGCTCGTGGTCGAGCTGCATCACTGCACCGCCATGGCTACCGCCGTCGTCATTTTCTCCGGCGATAGGTCCAGCCAGCTAGCTCAATAGGTTCGAGTGGACTTGTAGGTCACAGTGATACCCTCCTCGTCGCTGGAAAGGTCGCCGTCGGCGAACTCTGGCTGATTCCACGCCATCCCGCGATGTGCTCTGTTTTCATTTCACTAGCATGCGGGCCAAGCTGACCGATGGGTCCCGCTTATCAGTGACTGTTAAGAAATAGAATAGCTCAATTACTTCAGTTTTGAATGCAACATTGCAAAATTTATATCTGGAGTTTGGTAGATCCAAATGTGGTGGTTCCAATTTTGTTAGGATCTTGGTGAAGTGTAGTATTTATGAAAAATATAATATTATCACTTGTAGTAGAGTTTCTATAAGAATTAAATTGAAACTTGAAATGTGTTTTTAATTGATTACAAATTTGTTTAATTTATATCTAGAGTTTCTGTGCTCCAAAAATTATGAAATTTATATGGTGAGCTTTTCTTGATGAGTATAAGCTCTGGTAAAAATTTGAGAGTCAGTGCATGAATAGTTTTTGAGTTATAGATTTTCCTTTTATAATTAGGTGATCCTTGTGTGAATTGTTATAAATTATCTATGAATCCAATGCTCATGAAATTTATTGGAGGTTGTCCTAGTACCTTAAGGATGCTAATAAAAATATAAAATCTATTGCTTAACACTTTTCACTAGGGTTTCCTATTTATGTTATTTTAAGCCCTGTTGGCTTGTCATTTTTGTGTAGGATGTTATACTTGTTCAAATGATGTGAAATTTTTACAGTAGCCTACTTTGAGCATATAGTACCTACTATAATTTTTGTAGATTAAATGGTGTAGTTTTCATATATGTTTATTATTCCTCTTAAATAATTAGATAAATTAGGAAAGGCATTAAAAGAAATGAATTGGTGATGAACACCTTACCTTCTGGTGTTCTTTTGATATGTGTGATAAGTTAGTAAAGTTAGTTTTGTCCATTTATATGTTTCCCACATAAGTTAATAATTATTTTCTTGCATTATGTCTTTCTGGACAGTTCTGGGAACTTTGCAAAGTTCACCATGATAATTTGGTTTTCTGGGAAAGTGGTGAATACAAAAGTTATAGATAACTTATGTATCCAGCTCCTGTTAAAATTTGGTGGCATTTGGCCTAGTAGTTTAGGACTTACAGTCATTCAAAGTTGGATCACAGTTTTGCTTGCTCTCTGTCTTGTTTGGACCTGATTATGTGGTTATGTAAATTCGACCTGGTAAAGGTTGGAATTATGCCTTGAGGTCTGAAAATTAATTGTAGGCAATTTCATAAGCTTTCCAAATTGTCTTGTTGCTTGTCATTTCGATTTGTAGATCTCTGGTTATGATTAGTTTACTGTACAGCTGTATAGTCCCTGTTTTGCTAAAATACGAATGTTTGTGTGTATGCTTTGTTGTAATGTTCTTGTTGATTGTTTAGGTTCTAGCCTAACTTGAGAACATGCTTAGGTGCAGGTACTAGGTCCTTAACTGAAGATGAGCAATTGTACATTAGGTTGTATAAACTTGGTAAGTTAAAGTGATTTGAATAGAGCTTAAGTTAGAATATGCGGACTGCAGTAAGCATGTGCATTCCTCGAGGATCCCTAACTTTGTTCATGTGCATCCATGATATTTATCTTGCTCATACATGCAATAGGTGTGCCGGAGGGAGTGACGCTTCTAGAGTTCGAGGGAGCGAGCCAGGAGGAGGAGCCCAAGATTTAGGCAATCGACGAAGTAGCCACCGAGGAGTTGCCCGAGTGCCCTGACCACTGCCCATCCTCTTTCCGGAAAGGCAAGCCCCGGAGCATATTAAGTCTCCCATGTTTTTACAAATATCTTGAGTATCGTTTATTGTTGCTGATGCATTAAGTATAGGAATTGGTTGGAACCAATTATTGCATTATATATCTATCCTTGTCCAGATATTGCACTTGAATCCTATTTAAGTTCAAGAACTTGTTAAATGCTTAGACATGCTTAGTGCGGTAGAAGTTGGGTGATTTCCTATCACCTACAAGCTTTAGGATGAGGTGGGTCACGGTTGGCTATATTTGCTATCGTGGAAAAGAACCATGTTAATAATGAATTAAGACCGGGCAGAGTTTTATGTAGGTTCGGACATAGTGACTCCGTCTATGTCGTTTAAGGACCGATACACTGTACGTCCTCATGTCATGTTGAACGCAACCTAACACTTAGCTGGCCGGATAAGTCATTCTGACTGTGAAGCCTAGTAGCTTGACTCAGGCCGGGATCATGAGCAATTGGTCCCAATCTAGATGGTAGTAAGGATGTGCGGAGAGCCATTGGCGTAAGCCCAAGGGCGAGTTAAGTCACTGAGCACTCATGGCAGAGTGGTTCTCTGATTTTGTGGCACTGATCATACCCACGACTCCTGAATTGTACCAAAGGTGACATGTTTGCGACCCTAATGGGGGAAGCAGGGTTTGTGTTTAGGAATACCCCTCCAGCTAGATAGGAATCGATTCGAATCACCGTCTCTCCCGGATAGTGAGAACTTGACTGAGCAGCGGCAACGTAGATTCACTTAATTTAACAATATGGTTAAATGGAGAATGATGATAATGTTGCCACAGTTTATACCTAATATGGTTAATAATGTTTGCATCTTAATCAAGTGAGTGCTTAGTACAGGTGCTAATATAGATGACAGGTTAATGGCTAAAAGTCACTGCTAGCTTAGGTTAAGAGTTGATCATTATTACTTATGCTTTTCCACAAAAAGAAAGTGTCAGGCAGATCCACTAAATTAAGCTATGCATGATCCTTGGTGTCAATTATTTTGGTTTCCGATGGGTAAGTCTAGCTAAGTACATCCTCATACTCAGGGTTTATTCCCTCTTGTTGTAGATGACCTTCTTTATTAGGGCTTCTGTAAGTACTGTCTCCACCCGGTGGGTGATGAAGACTAGATCATGGGCATGATCTCTGTTTATCTTATCCGAATGCTTTTGTGGGATGTGATCAGCAAGCCGGTACTTATATTTGAACTCATGTGTGTGAGTTAAACTATTTGCTTCCGCTACTTTATAAGACTTGGTTTGTAATAACTATGACTCTAATGTGTTGTAATCTATCTGCAAACTATTTGTGAAATGTTGTAACGTGTGATGTGTTATGTTGAATTACTGTAATCTTGGTTGTATGCAAGTTGGTTTGAAATCATTCGTGGTTTCAGTTGACTACCGGGTTTATATGGGCTCAGGTGCGAGAATTTGATCGTTTTGATGATCGTTTTTGTACTTGTGCTCTTATAAATTGGATGGTTCTGTGATAGCTAGTATCAGAGCTAGATTCAACACTAAACATGTCATACGGGTATTTAAAAACAAAAGTTTTATAGTGTGCTGGTGATCACATCCCTTGTAGCCCACATAAGGACTTTTAGGTGGCTTATATAATTACTAACTTGGGGGAAAGTGATTGTTTCTATTTCATCATCCATGCGGCATGCTATTGCATGGGTGCCATTCGCTTGAATGGTAATGTATGGATCAATTGCCTCTACGCCAAGGTAAGTGTGAGTTGTGAGAGCATGACCGTCCAACTATCGGTCTAGGGGAGAGTTAGTTGTGGTTACTGAAATATTTACATGTTGCATACATGTGCATATGAAGGTACTTAATTGTGGGTATATCTGTCGGGTAGTTTTAGATACCAAAGTATATATATCCAGGGATGTATATATGGAGAGTATCTTAGTTTACTACTTTCATTGTTAGCATTATATCTTGTTGGGTTGGGCTACAATGAAATTTACTATAGGTACACTAACAACGCACCATGTAGATCGACTAGTTACCGCTATTTGAGAGAACATGTGTATGCCACCGTATATTCTGCTAGAACATAACTTTTCTTAGGTTTGTGAGGACGTACGGAACATGCATGCATCATATTCACTCATGTCATTCTTATTGCATTACTCCCTCCCTTATAATTGCTTATCCCAAATATTAAGTTTCATCTCTCAAAAAATAATAATCCTCTCATGAGAGTTGCATCCCTTTTAATATAGATGGCTGCGCCCATGTTTCCTCCTTGTAGCAGCACCTTTTTGGACCAGTTTGGTATGCCTACCTTGCTCTGGAGGGTGCTAAGCTCAGTTGGGTACCCGGAGGCGCCCCATTACACGTGGGTGCAGACAGTGGCATTTGGAGCTGTGCCATGGTACAATGTGACCTTGGTGGTGCCGCCGAACCCCATGAGACTACTGTGGCATGGGTGGACCACCGAGTCTGATAGGCAAAGCCCATGGGAAGCCATGCAAGTTGCTACTCTTGATGTGCTTATGGACATAGCATAGAGTTTCATAGATGAATTGGTGGGTGGACCAGCTACATCCATTCCCCGAGTGGCTCCTACAGATGCTGAGTGGACTCAAGAAGCTGGTCAGGCCTTGATTCGAGGTCGTGGTGAACGTGTTCAGAGCAACAATGTGGAAATGAGTGCTATGATGGCCGTCTTGAAGTTTTGTTGAGTCAGGCAGGACACCCTCTCTAGAGTAATAGAAGAAGCTGGCAAGGCAATGGCAGCCCAGTGCAAGTTTGGGTTGCGTGCCCGCAAGTACCACCATAGGGCGGAGGCATGTGGGCAAGCTCAGCTAGAGGTAGATGAGATTTGGGGCATTGCAAATTATCACTTGCAGTAGTGGGGGCAAGCAGCACGCGAGAGAGATGAGCTTCATAACCAGCTTATGAACCTCACCATAGAGAGAGATGAGGCGGTACAAGAGTTGGACAGTGTGACCCATCATAGAGATGCAGCTCTAGAGTTAGCAGAAGAAAGGTGTTTGGGATGGATCATGGCTAACCACAATGCTTTTCAAAGGGAGAATGCGCTCCAAGAGCAGCTAGAGGAGCTTCAGGTTGAACACCATCACCAGAACAATATGTTTCCTATTCCTCACCCTCCACCAGTTTACCCAAATCTTGGACCTCAAGTGATTGAGGCCGATGAAGAAGAAGAGGATGTGCAGATGAATGTCAATGCAGCTGAACCTGCAAATGAAGAGGAAGAGGATGACCCTGAAGAAGTCTAGGGTGTCTCCGATGTGGACAGTGACCACTTCGACAAGTAGTTAGTTAGCAAGTCTCACTAGTTTAAGATTTTGCCGCCATTGTGTAATAGACTCAGTACTATGGTAGATGTTGGATGTACCTTTTAATTCGAACGTGGCATGTAATGTACCTTAATCTGCTCCCTTCAGGATGCTTATCTTAGTTGGTGAAGTTTAAAACTCATCATGTTGGAATGCACTGCGAATGGTGCTAGTAATCTATTGATGATGTGGAGATTGGAGAATGAATTATTGCCTCTGTTTTATTGCATGAATTTTACATTATCTCCAGTAAATTCAGTTTGGCGTAATTACATTATTCCTCTCCAATGTGCTAACATCACCAATAATTGCTAGTTGCGCATTGTTGCAGATGCCACACACTCGTGCCACTGGTGTGGCTAGTGATGAGGATGATCTCCCACCGCCACCACTGCCCACACCAGTGGAATTGAAGGCAATAATGGTTGAAGGACAGCACACTATGGCAAATGCTCTCCGCATGATTGCAAATCGTGATGGCCGTGGTGCACGCCAAGGACCTGAACCAAATCAATATAGCGACTTCAAAGATTTCCTTGACACTAAACCACCGATCTTAAAGGAGGCTGAGGAGCCCCTCCAAGCTGATGAGTGGTTGAACACTCTCAAGTAGAAATTCCGTCTGCTTCACTTGACTGAGATGCTAAAGACTGAGTATGCATCTCACCAACTGCATGGGCCAGCTGATATTTGGTGGAGTCATTATCGGTGCACTATGCCCGCTGATGCCCAAATCACTTGGGATCAGTTCAAGTCTGCTTTTAGGGGAAATTATATTCCTCCTGGTCTCATGGCAATCAAGCACCCTGAATTTATGAAGCTAACATAGGGGAACAAGATCTTGAATGAATACCTGCAGGCTTTCAATAACCTTGCAAGGTATGCTACTGAGTTTGTTGACACTGATGCCAAGAAGATCACTAGTTTCAAGCGGGGACTTAGCCCCAAATTGATGATGACTATGGGAAACTATAAGTGTGCTACCTTTAATGAGTTTGTTAGTGATGCTTTATCTCAAGAAAACAACAATGCTATTTATGTCGCTTCAAAGAATCACAAGAGAGCCTATGAGGCGGGTGCCTCACAGTCCAAAGCTCTAGTCACATCTAAGGCTCCATTCCATCCTCCGACATTAGCTGTTAAGTTTTGCCCACTATTGAAGAAGAGTCCAGGCAAGACTAGATTTCGCAAGGCTTTTACAGTTGCTTTCCAAAGGGCACTACTAGTCAAGGCAGCTCCAATGTTCCTCCAAGCAACATGCCTTGCTGGAACTACAACAAGCCAGGTCACTGGGCAAGGAAGTGTCCTTATCCCAAGAAGAATAACAACCAAGGTGGCTGCTAGGGGCAGGTGAACTACACTAATATTGCTAATATTCCTTCAGGAGAGGTAGTCACTGCTGGTAAGTTTCTGGTTGATCAACACCCTATAGTTGTACTATTTGATTCTGGTGCTTCACATTCTTTTATGAGCCCCACATTTGCATCCAAGTTAAATCAGAAAACATACACTGTAGAGGGTGAGGGTTATTGTATTGGGGCTGCCAGTGGTACTATCCCCACAAAGCTAGTTGTTGGGGGTGTGTAGCTTGAGGTAGAGGGACAAAGTTATCAGGTGGATCTGGTAGTTTTACCGGGGCTGGGTATTGATGTGATATTGGGAATGAATTGGATGAGCAGTCATGGGGTGCTTATTGATACATCGACTAGAGTAGTCATGCTCAGAGACCCTAGTAATCAGGAAGGTTTTCTAGTGCAACTAATTAAGGACATCAATCTCTCTTGTGCGGCAAATGCGGTGCAAGCAAAGGCTATTGCAGATATCCCAGTAGTGTGTGATTTTCCTGATGTTTTTCCTGATGATTTGCCCGGATTGCCCCCAGATCGGGATGTGGAGTTCAAGATAGAGTTGCTACCTGGTACAACGCCCATATCTAGAAGACCTTATAGAATGTCTCCCAATGAACTAGCCAAACTTAAGACCCAGTTGAATGAACTTCTAAAGAAAGGCCTTATCTGTCCTAGTTCATCTCCATGGGGGTGTCCGGCTATTTTTGTGAAGAAGAAGGATCAATCACTGCACATGTGTGTAGATTATAGGCCTTTGAATGAAGTCACAATCAAGAATAAGTACCCTCTACCACGCATAGACATCTTATTTGATCAGTTGTCTAAAGCAAAAGTCTTTTCTAAGATTGATTTGAGATCGGGTTATCATCAAATCAAAATCTAACCTGAGGATATTCCAAAAACTGCCTTCTCTACAAGATACGGTCTAAATGAGTATCTTGTTATGTCTTTTGGATTGACCAATGCCCCTGCACACTTCATGTATTTGATGAATTCGGTGTTTATGCCCGAGTTGGACAAATTCGTGATGGTATTTATAGATGATATCTTGGTCTATTCTGAGAATGAAGAAGATCACGTTGAACATTTGCGAGTGGTTCTCACTCGATTGTGTGAACACAAGCTTTATGCAAAGTTCAACAAGTGCGAATTCTGGCTTCGTGAAGTACCTTTTCTCGGACACGTGTTGTCTGATGGTGGAATTATGGTGGATCCCACCAAGGTGCAAGAAGTGTTGGACTGGAAGGCTCCAATCTTGGTGCATGAGGGTTAGAGTTTTCTGGGGTTGGCTAGTTATTATCGTCGCTTCATCTCGGATTTCTCTAAAATAGCCAAGCCTATGACTCGGTTGCTGCAAAAAGACACAAGGTTTGGCTAGACTCCTGAGTGTGATGCGTCTTTTCACGCCCTACGAACCCTTCTAACTTCGGCTCTAGTTTTGGCGCAACCGGACATCAAGAAACCTTTTGATGTGTTTTGTGATGCATTTAGCATAGGTTTAGGAGGTGTTCTTATGTAGGAAGGACGAGTCATTGCGCATACCTCTCGCCAACTTTGGAAGAATGAGGTGAATTATCATACGCATGACTTATAACTCGCTGCAGTTGTTCATGCTTTGAAGGTCTAGAGACATTATTTGCTTGACAATGTGTGCCACATCTACACTGATCATAAAAGTCTTAAGTACATCTTCACTCAAGTGGAGTTGAATATGTGTCAGAGAAGATGGCTTGAGTTGATCAAGGATTATAACCTCCAAGTGCACTATCATCCTGGCAAGGCAAACGTCATTGTGGATGCCTTAAGCAGGAAATCTCATTGCCACTCTTTGATTGAAAGTGACCTCCATTTGTCAAAACTCCTACATCCTACAGTCCTTCACAACATCACTATCAGTTGTACTCTACAGAGTCGAATTATTGAGTTACAGAAGACGGATCTAGGTGTGTTCCACATCAAGTGCAAGATGAAAGAGCAAGAAACCAAGCATTTTCGGGTAGATGAGGATGACGTGTTATGGTTCAAGGATAGGTTAGTGGTCCCAAAGGATAGAGATCTTAGAAATCAAATCATATCCGAAGCACATTCCTTGAAATTATCTATTCATCTTGGTAGTAGCAAAATGTATCATGATTTAAAGCCATGTTTTTGGTGGACCAAGATGAAGAAAGAGATAGCCGCTTATGTGGCTAGGTGTGACACTTGTTGTCGAGTTAAAGCCATGCACATAAAAGCTGGATTGCTTCAGCCACTCTCTATTCTAGGTTGGAAATGGGAGGAGATAGTATGGATTTTATTGTTTGACTCCCTACTACTCAGAGGAATTTTAACTCCATTTGGGTAATTGTAGACCGTTTGACCAAGTCTGCACACTTTATTCCTGTTCGCATAGACTTTCGTCCAACTGACTATGCTGAGTTGTACTTCAATCAGATAGTCTGACTTCATGGGGTGCCTCGCACTATTGTCTCTGATCGAGGGTCATAGTTCACTGCTCGCTTTTGGGAGCACTTACACGGATTATTGGGAACTAAGTTAGTAAGAAGCTCCGCCTATCATCCGTAAACCTCTGGGCAAACTGAGCGAGTGAACCAAATCTTAGAAGATATGTTGAGAGCGTGTGTCATCTTGTCTAAGGGTTCATGGGAAAAATGGTTGCCCCTAGCTGAATTCTCTTATAATAATAGCTATCAAGAGAGTATCAAGATGGCACTGTTTGAAGCTTTGTATAGCCAAAAGTGTAGAACCCCGTTGAATTGGGTTGAAGCCGGTGAAAGGAGATATTATGGAATTGATTTTGTTCAAGAAGCCGAAGAACAAGTCCATACTATCCAAGCCCATATGGCCGTAGCTCAAGCTAGGCAGAAAAGTTATGTTGATTATCATAGAAAACCTATCGAGTTTGAAGTTGGAGACTTCGTTTATTTGAAAGTCTCACCCATGAAGAGTGTCCAATGATTTGGTGTGAAGCGAAAGCTTGCGCCGAGATATGTCGGTCTGTTTCAAATTATAGGACAAAGTGGTAAGGTAGCATACAAGATCCAATTACCTCCTGAGATGAGTGCTATCTTCAATGTCTTTCACGTATCTCAGTTGAAGAAATGTCTTTGCGTGCCTGAAGAGAGAGTTCCACTGGGGGATATCAAGTTAGAATCTAATTTGACTTTTGAAGAAAAACCAGTCCGAGTAATTGACACTCGTGAGCGAGTGACTCGGAGTCGGGTGGTCAAGTTTTATAAGGTCATGTGGAGTAATCAAGGTAGTGAACACGATGCAACTTGGGAAAGAGAAGATTATTTGAGGGAAGGTTATAAGGAATTCTATCAACAATGGTACTCTTGTCAAATCTCGGGATGAGATTTTTATAAGGGGGAGGGCTATAACACCCTAGGTGTTTGGCTTCCACATTTGCACTTGCATTTCATAACATAAGCATCATTCATCCATTCATGAGCCTGGATTGTTTGGAACATGCTTTTGAAACATTGCAACATATTGTTATATTTCCATGTGTGTTTATTTTATGAAATGAATAGTGTGCAACACTCAAGTGCAACAGGTGCAACTCACTCTTAAAACATGTCACATACTTTAGTGAAACATGGTTAGTCAGTACTATGCCACAAACTCATGAAACATGGCTTTGAAACAAAAGTAGCAATTCACTTGTTTTTCCTTGTTTCAATGCATGTGATGCGTGATTTTTGTGTGATCAATGTGTGGTGTGGCTAATTATCCTCTTAAACAACTTAGTTACACTTAGAATGTCATTAGGAACAATGTTCATGTTGACCATATTGCCTAATTATGTTTCCAAGTAATAGTTTGACTTGTGTTGACCCCTAGAGCTCTTTTGTTTGATTGTTTAAAAAGTATAGCTTAGAATGTTTGTATGGCTATGCGCCCTTAAGCAAAGTTGTAGGAAATTTTATAAGGAACAAAAGCTATTTTATGACCATCTCATGAAAATGTGCAGAACATGCTCAAAATTTGATCACAACACGAAATTTACCCCTGATTTCTGAGATAGAATTTTTCTAAGTCCTTTTTCTGATTTACAGTTTCATGTACTCAACTTTGGCATGATTTTACTCTGCATCGGTTAAGAATTAGGCCTTGGTCCTTTAATAGAAATTGTAGACTGTATGAAGGGCTACAACTTTCATTTAGATTGTTTTCACTAGTGATCAATGGTTTAGGAGATCGATCATCATCAACTTGTGTTGTCAGGCTCCCATCGCAGTTTCTGATCGAAGCTACAATGGCTGACCTGTTTCAGAACGTGAACGCCGTGTGGCGCTGCGCATCGCCACTAGCCTGACTAGACAGGCCACGTTGGGCCGCTGCAGGCCTTCACTCACCCGCGCTCGCCCGTGACCTCTCGACATTTGCATTTCATTACCCGACTTCTCCTTCGCCTCCTCCGCTCACCGCAGCAGCAGCGCAGTAGCTCTGCCGTCGCCATTGCTGGCCCTAGCTCACGCCTCGTCGCTCAATTGCCACTGCTGTAGTTCCTTTGTGACCCCACAATCGCACCGTACCCGCCTAGCTTGCTTGCACGCACGATAACCCGTTGTGTGCAGCGTGTAGTCCTCGCCGATGTTTTCACCACCGCATCCCGTCATCGTGGCCGGGCCATCTCGGACCACTGCGAGTCCTGCTAGGGTGAGCGCTAGAGTTGCATTGGGATGGTGAACCTCAGCGTAACCTTTGATTTTGTTGTCTCAGTCACCTTTGATGGCTCACCGTTGAGCCGCACCGCCGCACCGCCATGGCCGCCGCCGTTGTCATTTTCTCCGGCGATAGGTCCAGCCAAGTAGCTCAATAGGTTCGGGAGGACTTGTAGGTCACGGTGATACCCTCCTCGTCACCAAAAAGGTCACCGTCGGTGAACTCCAGCTGATTCCGCGTCGTCCCACGCCGTGCTCTGTTTTCATTTCACTAGCATGCGGGCCCGGCTGACCGATGGGTCCCGCCTGTAAGTGACTGTTAAGAAATAGGATAGCTCAATTACTTCAGTTTTGAATGCAACTTTGTGAAATTTATATCTAGAGTTTGGTAGATCCAAATGTGGTGGTTCCAATTTTGTTAGGATCTTGGTGAAGTGTAGTATTTAGGAAAAATATAATATTAGCACTTGTAGTAGAGTTTCTATAAGAATTAAATTGAAACTTCAAATGTGTTTTTAAATGAATGCAAACTTTTTTAATTTATTTCTAGAGTTCCTGTGCTCCAAAAATTATGAAATTTATATGGTGAGCTTTTCTTGATGAGTATAAGCTCTGGTAAAAATTTGAGAGTCAGTGCATGAATAGTTCTTGAGTTATAGATTTTCCTTTTATAATTAGGTGATCCTTGTGTGAATTGTTATAAATTATCTATGAATCCAATGCTCATGAAATTTATTGGAGGTTGTCCTAGTACCTTAAGGATGCTAAGAAAAATATAAAATCTATTGCTTGATACTTTTCACTAGGGTTTCGTATTTATGTTATTTTAAGCCCTGCTGGCTTGTCATTTTTATGTAGGATGTTATATTTGTTCAAATGATGTGAAATCTTTACAATAGCCTACTTGGAGCATGTAGTACCTACTGTAATTTTTGTAGGTTAAATGGTACAGTTTTCATATATGTTTATTATTCCTCTTAAATAATTAGATAAATTAGGAAAGGCATTAAAAGAAATGAATTGGTGATGAACACCTTACCTTCTGGTGTTCTTTTGATATGTGTGATGAGTTAGTAAAGTTGATTTTATCCATTTATATGTTTGCCACATAAGTTAATAATTATTTTCTTGCATTATGTCTTTCTGGACAGTTCTGGGAACTTTACAAAGTTCACCATGATAATTTGGTTTTCTGCGAAAGTGGTGAATACAAAAGTTGTAGATAACTTATGTATCTAGCTCCTATTAAAATTTTGTGGCATTTGGCCTAGTAGTTTAGGAGTTACAGTCATTCAAAGTTAGATCACAGTTTTGCTTGCTCTCTGTCTTGTTTGGACCTGATTATGTGGTTATGTAAATTCGACCTGGTAAAGGTTGGAATCATGCCTTGAGATCTGAAAATGAATTGGAGGCAATTTCATAAGCTTTCCAAATTGTCTTGTTGCTTGTCATTTTGATTGGTAGATCTTTGGTTATGATATGTTTACTGTACCGCTGTATAGTCCCTATTTTGCTGAAATACGAATGTTTGTGTGTATGCTTTTTTTGCAATGTTCTTGTTGATTGTTTAGGTGCTAGCCTAACTTGAGAACATGATTAGGTGCAGGTACTAGGTCCTTAACTGAAGATGAGCAATTGTACATTAGGTTGTATAAACTTGGTAAGTTAAAGTGATTTGAATAGAGCTTAAGTTAGAATATGCGGACTGCAGTAAGTATGTGTATTCCCCGAGAATCCCTAACTTTATTCATGTGCATCCATGATATTTATCTTGCGCATACATGCAATAGGTGTGCCGGAGGGAGTGACGCTTCTGGAGTTCGAGGGAGTGAGCCTAGAGGAGGAGCCCGATTTTCAGGCAATCGATGAGGCAGCCGCCGAGGAGGAGTTGCCTGAGTGCCCTGACCACCGCCCATCCTCTTTCCTGAAAGGCAAGCCCTGGAGCATATTAATTGTCCCATATTTTTACAAATATCTTGAGTATCATTTATTGTTGCTGGTGCTTTAAGTATAGGAATTGGTTGGAACCAATTGTTGCATTATATATCTATCCTTGTCCAGATATCGCACTTGAATCCTATTTAAGTTTAGGAATGGGTTAAATGCTTAGCCATGCTTAGTGCAGTAGAAGTCGGGTGATTTCCTGTCATCTGCGAGCTTTAGGATGAGGTGGGTCACGGTTGGCTATATTTGCTATCGTGGAAAAGAACCATGTTAATAATGAATTAAGACCGGGCGGAGTTTTGTGTAGGTTTGGACAAAGTGACTCCGTCTATGTCATTTAAGGACCAATACGCTATATGTCCTCATGTCTTGTTGAACGCAGCCTAACACTTAGCTGGCCGGATAAGTCGTTCCGACTACGAAGCCTAGTAGCTCGACTCAGGCCGGGATAACAAGTAGTTGGTCGCAATCTACATGGCAGTAAGGATGTGCAGAGAGCCATTGGCATAAGCCCGAGGGCAGGTTAAGTCACCGAGCACTCATGGCAGAGTGGTTCTCTGATTTTGCGGCACTGATCGTACCCGTGACTCCTGAATTGTACCAAAGGTGACTTGTTTGCGACCCTGATGGGGAAAGCAGGGTTTGTGTTTAGGAATACCCCTCCAGCTGATAGGAATCGATTCGAATCGCCGTCTCTCCTGGATAGTGAGAACTTGACTGAGCAGCGGCAACGTAGATTCGCTTAATTTAACAATATGGTTAAATGGAGAATGATGATAATGTTGCCACAGTTTATACCTACTATGGTTAATAATGTTTGCATCTTAATCAAGTGATTGCTTAGTACAGGCGCTAATATAGATGATAGGTTAATGGCTAAAAGTCACTGCTAGCTCAGGTTAAGAGTTGATCATTATTACTTATGCTTTTCCACAAAAAGAAAGTGTTAGCCAAATTCACTAAATTAAGCTATGCATGATACTTGGTGTCAATTATTTTGGTTTCCGATGGGTAAGTCTAGCTAAGTACATCCTCGTACTTAGGGTTTATTCCCTCTTGTTGCAGATGACCTTCTTTATCAGGGCTTCTACGAGTACTGTCTCCACCCGGTGGTTGACGAAGACTAGATCACAGGCATGATCTCATCCGAATGCTTTTGTGGGATGTGATCGGCAAGCCAGTACTTGTATTTGAACTCATGTGTGTGAGTTAAACTATTTGCTTCCGCTACTTTATAAGACTTGGTTTGTAATAACTATGACTCTGATGTGTTGTAATCTATCTACAAACTATTTGTGAAATGTTGTAATGTGTGATGTGTTATGTTGAATTACTGTGATCTTGGTTGTATGCAAGTTGGTTTGAAATCCTTCATGGTTTCAGTTGACTACCGGGTCTATATGGGCTCAAGTGCGAGAATTTGATCATTTCGATGATCGTTTTTGTACTTATGCTCTTATAAATTGGTTGGTTCGGTGACACAAACCATGCACCTATCTTGCACCGACACTAACACTGTCTCAAAATGACTGAAACGAGACTCCGCATGACCCATATTACCTAGGAGATCCATCTGATGCGTCCAAAACAATTTTTGAGCCTATGGTAGGTTCGAGGCAAACCATGCTCCTATATTGCATCAAGATTAGCACTATCTTCAAACGGACTCAATAGAGCTTCCACTTGAGCCTCGTCACTAGGAGTATCGGGTGCATCCAAAACAATTTGTGAGCCTATGGTACGTTTGGCACAAACCATGCACCTATCTTGCACAGACATTAACACTATCTCAAAATGGACCGAAATGAGATTCCACATGACCCACGTCACCTTCCTCTATAGGGTGTGTCCAAAATAATTTTCAAGCCAATGGTATGTTCGGCGCAAACCGTGCACCTATCTTGTGTCAAGATTAGCACTATCTCCAAATAGAATGAAATGAGCATCAACTTGAGCCTCATCACCTAGGAGTACCATCGGGTGCATCCAAAATGATTTCTGAGCCTATGGTACGTTTGGCGCAAACCGTGCACCTATCTTACACTGACACTGACACTATCTCCAAAAAACTAAAACAAGATTCCACATGACGCACGTCACCTAGGTGTTCCTTCGGGTGCATCCAATATAACTTCAGAGCATATGGTATGTTCAGCGCAAACCTTGCACCTATCTTGCGTCAGGATTAGCACTATCACAAAAAGGACCAAATCGAGCTTCCACTTGAGCCTCATCACCTACAAGTACCATCGGGTGCGTCCAAAATGATTTCTGAGCCTATGGAACGGTTGGCACAAACCGTGCACCTATCTTGCACAGACACTAGCACTGTCTCAAAACGGACCGAAAGGAGATTCCACATGACCCATGTCACCTTCCTCTATCGGATGTGTCCAAAACAATTTTCGAGCCTGTGTTAGGTTCGGCACAAACCATGCACCTATCTTGCATCAAGATTAGCACTATCTCCAAATGGACCAACACGAGCATCCACTTGAGCCTTGTCAACTAGGAGTACCATCGGGTGCGTCCAAAACAATTTCTAAGCCTGTGGTGCAGTTGGCGCAAACCACGCACCTATCTTGCACCGACACTAACACTATCTCCAAACGGACCGAAA
Organism: Miscanthus floridulus; assembly: GCF_019320115.1. NCBI lineage: Eukaryota > Viridiplantae > Streptophyta > Magnoliopsida > Poales > Poaceae > Miscanthus > Miscanthus floridulus. Next base: position 98,531,538 of record NC_089580.1, on the reverse strand, counting down.
CGACATTCCACATGACCCCCATCACCTAGGAGTTACATCAGGTGTGTCCAAAATGATTTACAAACCTATGGTACATTCGGTGCAAACCATGCACCTATCTTGCATCAGGATAGCACTATCACCAAAGAGACCAAATCGAGCTTCCACTTGAGCCTTGTCACCTAGCAGTACTATCTGATGCGTCCAAAACAATTTCTAAGCCTATGGTACATTTGGGGTAAACTGTGCACCTATCTTGCACCGACACTAACACTATCTTGAAATGGACTGAATCGAGACTCCACATGACCCACATTACCTAGGAGATCCATCTAATGCGTCCAAAATGATTTCTGAGCCTATGGTAAGTTTGATGCAAACTGTGCTCCTATATTGCATTAAGATTAGCTTTATCTTCAAACGGACTCAATAGAGCTTCCACTGGAGCCTCGTCACAAGGAGTATCAGGTGCATCCAAAACGATTTCTGAGCCTATGGTACGTTTGGCGCAAACCGTGCACCTATCTTGCACAGACATTAACACTATCTCAAATGGACCAAAATTAGATTCCACATAACCCATGTCACCTTCCTTTATAGGGTGTGTCCAAAATGATTTTCGAGCCTGTGGTATGTAACACCCTAGGTGTTTGGCTTCTACTAATTGCATGTCATTTCATAAACATGTGCATTAGCTATGTCATCATGTCATTATCATTGAAACATACATACGCAACATTTTTAAATTGTATGTGTTTCATGCTTGATTGCTTAGAGTGGAAGTAGTGAAACCTGTGAATGTAACATGAAACTCTCATACATGGAAACATGGCAATATGGTAGTAATGTGGCAATTATAAAATGACAACAAGGTATTGAAACATGTGAGACATTTCATTGCAACATATGAATGAATTGCTTGTTTTACTTTCTTTATCACATGTGATCATTAGAAGTGGTATAACAATTTTGTAAAATGGTTGATCATGGTCTATTACACCTTAACTACACTTAGGTTACTTGTTTGGACATTGTTCATGTAGATCAAAATGACCAAAATGCCCTTAATTGCATGTTTGACTTGAATTGACCCTAGGAGTGTCATAGTTTGACTATTTAAAAAGTCCAACTTGGAAGCTTTGCATGGCTGTACACTCTTTACAAAAGTTGTAGCTAATTTAGCAAGGAACAAAAGTTGTTTTATGACCAACTCATGAAAATGGCTAGAACATGCTCAAACATGGCCCACAAGTTAGAAGTACATGCTAATTTCATATTTAGCAAATTTTCTAAGTCCTAAAGTGAAGTACAGTTTCGTGTACACATGTTTGGAGCCAATGTATCTCCCTAACCGAGCCAAACCAGCTTGAGCTCCAGTGGAAAGAGTTGTAGTTCACGTGTAGATGAGCAACTTTGTTAACTATGGCATGGTCTAGATCACCACGGATTAGGAGTTGATGATCGTCGAATATGTGCTGTCAGTCATCGTCGATAAACACTGAATCGCATTTGTTTTCAGAAAACGGTCAGTCGCCGTGGCCGACCAGCTCAGAGGCTCGACGCCATGTGTCCGCCACTCGTCGCCGGCCTTCTGTCGCGCAGGCCACGCGCCACGGACCGTCCTGGAGTTGCAGCCGCGTCTTGAGGCCACCCCAGCGCCTGCCCGACGCACTCGCCGTCCCATTCGCATTTCTCGCCTCCCACCGCAGCCGTCCGCCATTGCCAGCCGCCACCTTCGCCTTCGCCTCGCTTGCTCACCTTTGCAAAAACGCGTTGCTCTGTTCGCCTAGAGCCTCGCCGTGTTCCCCTCCGTCACCTCCACCGTTCAATCGAGTCGATTGTGCCTTGGTAAGGACGAATCCGTCATTTCCTTCCACCACAGCCATGGCGGAAGTTCGCCGGAGTTAGCGCTCCACGCGGCCAGCTGTTCCGCGCGACCTTTCCACCCCTCCTCTGCCTGTAGCTAGGTCCGGTGAGCACCACCGAAGCCCGTAGCGCCAACCGTTAGGGCTGCGACGCCGTATCGTCGCCGGAGCCGGCCGTGCCGGGGCCGAGCGCCGCCGTGGACCATCGCCACCCCTCCTTGTCGCATCAATAGTTCGAATGAGGGTTCCCCTAGGTCCGCTAGGATGAGGCGAGCACGTAGAAACCCTTACCTTCGTCGGAGAAGCCACCGGCGGCGAGCTACGCCACCGGCCGTCGCTCCTCCCCTGTTTCGCTCACTGACGAGCGAGGTCCGCCTTGTCAGCCGCTGAGGCTCAGGCGGGAGTCCAGCTTGGGCCGCGCCGTCGGCTTGGGCCGCGCCTGTGCGCTCGTGGGCCGCCGTTCCTTGGGCCAGCCCACCGGTAGCTGTTAGGTTTTCTTAATTAATTTGTTTATTTTGTTTTCATAGATTTGTGTGCATGATTCAAAAATCTGTATTTCTTAGTATATTGATCCAAATGCTATGGTTCTAATTTTGTTGAGTTCCTAGTATTGTCTAGTATTTAACAAAAATAGTATATGAGCACATGTTTTAGAAAAAATTGGATGAATTAAATAGGAGTTTGAAATGTGTTTTTAGAAGCATGCAAACTTGTTTGAATTTTATCTTGAGTTTCTGTGGTCCAAAAATTATGAAATTTTGTGGGTCCTCTATTTTGGTTTAGTAGAGTCTCTGGTTAAAATTTCAGAGCTAGTGCATGTGTAGTTTTTAGTTATAGAATTTCCTTTTATTAATGGGTGGATCTTGTGTGAATTTTCATAATTTTTCTATAGATCCAGTAAAGGTAAAATTTGGTGGTACTATTCTTATGCTAGAATGATGCTAGGAAAAATGTGAAATCTGTTGCTGACACTTTTCATTAGGATTTCTTAATTATGCCATTTTAAGCCAGTATGCCTTATCATTTTTGTGTAGACTAGTTATACTTACTCAATGGCTTTGAAATTTTTATGGTAGTCTATGTGAAGCATGAGATAGCTACTGTAATTTTGTAGATTTTTCTGAATAGTTTTTACTATATATTGCTTTAATCACCTAATTAACTAAATAAATTAGAAAAGGGTATTAAATAATTTATTTAGAAGTTGGACTACTATACTTTCTGATGTTTATTAGGTATGCAAAACAAGTTGGTAAACTTGGTTTGATCAAATTATGCTTTTGCACAATCATTAAATAATTAAGTTAGTAACCCTGTCATTCTGGACAGATTCTAAGTTTACTGGAATTCGATTTGGTTAACATAAGAATCATGCTTTGGTGTTTACAAATGTTTTGTAGAGAATTTAATAAGCTTTCCAGAATGTCCTCATGCAAGTCATTTGGAATTGTAGAACTTTAGTTGTGATTGAATTAAGGGACTACTTGTATGCATATGAAACTTTAATGTTAAATTATGTATACCTTTATTAATTCTAAGTTGTGGTAATGTTCCTAGGTGTTAGACCCTTAACCAAAGATAGCATCTTTATCTTAGGTTATGCAAGTTAGGTAAGTTGATCTTGTTCTTTAAGTTAAGTTAGATACAGGCTTAAAGTGATTGAATAGGGCTAGTCGTACTCGGTAAACGAGTGTCCAGTGATACTTTCGTAAACACCCACTGTGATTCATTCATCATGAGCATCACGTCATTCCTTATGCATCCATGATATTTATCTTTTGCATCAGCATGCAATAGGTGTACCGGAAGGAGTAACCCTGCTGGAATTCGAGGAACCGAGCGAGCAGCAAGCAGTCGACGCCGGAGGTTCAGGAGGAGCAGCCTTCAGGAGAAGTGCCAGACGAGGTCGCCGTTGAGTGCCCGGACCACCATCCTTGCAACTTTGTGAAAGGCAAGCCCCGAAGCATATTAAGCCTCCTAATTTCCGAAATTCAGCTAAAGTATTAATGTTACATTATATAAATATTGTTGAATTAAGTTTAGGTGTTGGATGCAAACACTTGCTGCATTGGTTATCCAATCCTTGTCCAGATATTTATACCCTGAATCCTATGTAGCTCAGGTTCGTGTAGTGCTTAGCCCTGCTTCAACAACGGTAGAAGTCAGGTGATTTCCTGTCACCTGCGAGATAAAGGATGATACATATGGCACGATTGGCTATATTTGCTATCGTGGAAAAGAACCTGGCTTAATTTGAAATTAAGACCGGGCGGAGGCTTGCCGGTTTGCAGTGACTCCATTTGTGTCGATTAAGGACTGGATCTTGGAGCCTTTCCTGTTCATGTTGAACGCATGCCTCTCTCTTAGTTGGTCGGCCCGATGACCGATACCGCGAAGCCAAGTAGCTCACCTCAGGCCGGGAGTCGATAAGTATAAAGTGTGCCTCGGAAGGGAGCCGTATGCATGAGTCCAAGGGCAGGTGATTTAAAAGTCCTGATCGTCCTGGCAGAAGGGTAATCCCTGAGAGTGTTGGCGCTGATCGAAACCCGCGAATTTGGTTCCTAAGATGTCCCAAAGGTGACCCACGGCTACTCTTGCAAACTATGCCAGGGTGAGGGTTAGAATACCCCCTCAGCTGAGTTGTAATTCGATTCGAATCGCCGTCTCTCCCGGTTAGTGAGAACTTGACGGGCTTATCTCCAATGTAGATACACTTAATGACATAATGGTTCGGAAATGATGATATGATGATGACAGCCTTATTATACCTACTATGGTTAATATTGATTGCTTCTAATAAGTGAGTGCTCTAGTACAGGTGCAAATCTAGTGGACAGGTAAATGATGATAAGCTTGATGTGAAGTTTAAATTGGTTTACTATAATTATAAGCTCTTTATGCAATTGTGTCAAGCTAGCCCACCTCATAAGCCTTGCATGATCCTTGGTGTCTTTATTTTGTTTTTAGACGGGTAAGTCTAGCTGAGTACCTTCTCGTACTCAGGGTTTATCTCCCACCTGTTGCAGATGACCAGTTCTACTTTGGTTGCTGCAAGTACTGCCTTCTCCTAGCTGGGGATGAAGACTAGACCATTGGGCGCGGTCTCTACTAGTTCTCATACCTGATAATGCTTTTGTGGGACATGACTCAGACTTGGCAATGTATTTGAAAACCTTGATGTTTTGTACTAAACTATGTTGCTTCCGCACACTCAAACTTGGTTTGTAATATTCTATTTCAACTCTGATGGTTGTAATCCGAATGCTACTTGTGAAATGTTGTAACGGATGATGTGTTGTGTTGAATCACTACGATCTTGGTTTGTATGTCGAGAGTTGGTTGAAATCCTTCGTGATTTCTAGACTACCGGGATTATGGGAGCTTAAGTATAGGAATTTGATCGCTTCGGTGATTGTTTTTGTACTTACGTTCTTATGATTTGGTTGGTTCTGTTACAGCTGGCATCAGAGCAAGATTCGACACTAAACATGTCATTTGTGTATTTAAAACAAAAGTATTTGAGAAAATTCTAAATTTAATACTAAGTATTGCCAGTGGTCATATCCCTTATGCCCAAATAAGGACTCTTAGGTGGCTTATTAAAGTACTAACTTGGGGGTTCTTACTTGTTCTGTTTCGTCGTCCATACGGCGTGCTATTGTATGGATGCCATCCGCTTGGGTGGTAATGTATGGATCAAAATACCTCTACGCTCTGGTAAGTGTGTGTTGTGAGAACATGACCGTCCAACCGTCGGTCTAGGGGAGAGTAGTTGTGGTTGCTCGCATACTTACATGTTTAATCATGTATCTATGAGAGTACTTAATTGTGGGTATCTCTATCGGGTAGCTGTGATACTAGAGTATATACATCAGGGGATGTATGTATGAAAGTATTTAGTGTACTGCTTGCTTTTATGCTTTTTGGGAAATTATTGGGCTGAAATGAAATTTTCTGCAGGTACACTAACAACGTATCGTTGTAGATCGACTAGCTACCGTATACGAGAGAACGTATGTATGCCACCGTATATTTCGCTAGCCTTTAAATTTTTCTAGGTTTGTGAGGATGTACGGATCGTGCATGCATCATGTTCAAGCATACATGGCATTTCTTGCATTACTCCCTCCTTTAAAATTGATGGTCCCGAATAATTAAATTTCGTATCCCTTAAATGATTCTCCCCTTACGTTGTAACTTTTTGCTACAGATGGCGCGCACGAAACGCACTGCTCACAAGTCCGCTGGAGGTAGGGCGCCTCGTCACCGTTTAGCTCCTCGTGAACCCCGTCCTGAGCCTACTGAGGCGGAAAGGCTGAGGGCAGAGCTGGCTCAGGTGACTGCTGAAAGGACTGCAGTTCAGCAGCGTTTGGAGCAAGTCACGCAGGAACAGGATCAAGAGAACCTGGAGGTTCAGAGGTTGACAGTTGCTCACCGCAACTGTGAGCGTATGTTGGTTCACATGCTGAACCAACGGAATGAAGCCTGGCATGAGGAGAATGTGTTGAGAGTGAGGCAGATTGAGCTAGAGCAGCAGTTGGCAGCTGCAGAAGAGTACAATGACAATCTCCATGAGGAGGTTCACCTACTGCACAATCAACTTCACCCTATCCTGCCACCTGATGATGAGGATGAGATGGGTTCTAGTGTCATCATGGCTGAAGGTGATGATGACATGGAAGTCAATGGACCTGAGGACGCTCCACCTGATGAGGAGGAAGATGAGGAGTTAGAGCCTCCTAGTGATGAAGATGGAGGAGAGATCTTCGACACTAACTCCGAGGACGATGCGTAGTTTAGCTTACTACTGAGCTAATGCGCTAGATCTAGTCTTTTGTTGATCCTCATGCATGAACGAGTAGCTTAGTAGCAAGTTAATCGTTGGGATGTAATATCGAACCCTATGTTACCCTTGATGTAAGTTGGAACCACTATGGCTTGGATGTAACCTATCGAACGTATTATGCTCCACGTATGTGAGCTTTTGTGGAATTTCGCCTTTGCGATCTATGGATCTCGTTATTGGTTAAGTTCATCGCATTTATATGTCAATTGATGCACTTGATGAGTTGTGTGATTGTGATGAATGATTGTGCCTCTATTGATTATTTAAATACATTCCCTCCAATGGACTCAGTTTGGCATAATTATACGATTCATCTACAAAAATTTCCACATCGTCAGTGCTCATTGGCTATACATTTTGCAGATGGCTCATAACCTTCGTCGCGGTCGTGGCATGGGAAATGAGGAACAAACACCAGCTGAGCTAATGCAGACAGTTGTGGAAAGTCAATGCATGCTAGCTGAGGCTATGCGCCAGATGGCTAACCGTGAGGATCGGCATGTCCGCCAGGGACCCGAGCCGAACCAGTACAGCAGCTTTAAGGACTTCATGGACACAAAGCCTCCTATCTTTCATGAGGCAGAAGAACCCTTACAAGCAGATGAATGGTTGAGCACGATAGAGCAAAGATTTGGATTTCTCCGTTTAACTGAAGGCATGAAGGCTTCGTATGCAGGATACCAGCTCCAAGGCCCTGCAGGCATTTGGTGGACCCATCATAGGACCACCTTCCCTACTAACGTTGAGATTGTTTGGAACCAGTTCCAAGCAGCCTTTAGGGGACACTTTATCCCTCCTGGTCTCATGGCCATCAAGCATACTGAGTTTATGAAGCTCACCCAAGGCAACAAGAGTCTCAATGAGTACCTCCAGGCATTCAACAACCTGGCAAGGTATGCGCCTGAGTTCGTCGATACTGATGCCAAAAGAATAGCTAGCTTCAAGAGGGGACTTTCCCCAAAACTGATGAAGTCAATGGGCAACTGCAAGTGTGTCACCTTCAATGAGTTTATCAGTGACACTCTGACTCAGGAGAACAATGACAAGATTTATGCTGCTTCCAAGAACCGTAAAAGGAACTTTGAGGCTAGTGCTTCCCAGTCCAAGGCTCCAATGGTATCTAAGACCCCGTACCGTCCACCCAATGCTAATGTCCGGTACCGCCCACCTCAGAAGAAGAACCAAGCTAAAACCGGTTTCTGCAAGGGGTATACAATTTCCTTGCCGAAGAATACATCTGGGCAGAGTAGCTCCAATGTTCCACCAGCAAACAGGCCGTGCTGGAACTATAACCAGCTTGGTCATTGGGCAAATAGATGTCCCCATCCTCCCAAGAATGCTCAAGGAAACGTCCGTCAAGGACGTGTTCACTATACTACAGTGGAGGAAATTCCTGCTGGTGAAGTGGTCACCGCTGGTAAGTTTCTTGTTAATGATCACCCTGCAGTTGTGCTCTTTGATTCTGGTGCTTCGCATTCCTTTATGAGTTCTACTTTTGCATCTAAGCATCAGATGAATGTGATTACAATTGTCAAGGGGGGTTATTGTATTAGTGCTGCTGGGAATAATATCATGACTAACCAAGTAGTTAAAGATGTAAAGATTGAGATCGGGGATCGAGAGTTCCTTGTGGATCTTGTAGTTCTACCGGGGGTAGGAATCGATGTAATCCTAGGAATGAAGTGGATGAGCGGGAATGGAGTGTTGATCGATACATCCACCCGTGTGGTTATGTTGAGGGATCCTGTGGATAAGAAAGGTTTTCTATTTTCTAGTGCAGTTACCTCATGATATTGCTATCCACAATACAGCCAATGCTACCTTAGCCAAAGCCATTAAGGATCTACCGGTTGTCTGTGAGTTTCCAGATGTCTTTCCTGATGACTTGCCTGGATTACCTCCGGACCGTGATGTAGAATTCAAGATAGAACTCATTCCGGGTACGGCTCCCATTTCTCGAAGGCCCTATAGAATGCCGCCCAATGAGTTGGCTGAGCTGAAGAGTCAGTTGAATGAGCTATTGAAGAAAGGGTTGATTCGGCCTAGTTCTTCTCCTTGGGGTTGTCCGGCTATATTTGTGAAGAAGAAGGACGAGTCTCTACGCATGTGCGTGGATTATCGTCCCCTAAACGCTGTTACTATCAAGAACAAATACCCTCTTTCTCGCATCGATATTCTGTTTGATCAGCTCTCCAAGACTAAGGTATTCTCCAAGATCGATTTGAGGTCTGGCTACCATCAGATCAAAATTCGTCCTAAAGATATACCTAAGACAACTTTCTCTACTCGTTATGGCTTGTTCGAATACCTCGTCATGTCATTTGGGTTGACAAATGCTCCGGCACACTTTATGTACCTGATGAATTCTGTATTCATGCCGGAATTGGACAAATTTGTCGTCGTGTTCATTGATGATATCCTGGTATATTCTCAGAATGAAGAAGAGCATGCTGGACATCTGAGAATTGTTTTAACTCGGTTATGTGACAACCAGCTTTATGCTAAGTTCAGCAAGTGCGAGTTCTGGTTGAACAAGATACCTTTTCTAGGTCATGTATTATCTGGTGATGGAATTTCGGTTGACCCTACTAAGGTGCAAGAAGTCCTTGAGTGGAAGGCACCTACTATGGTCATAGAAGTCCGAAGTTTCCTAGGATTGGCGGGCTATTATCGTCGCTTTATCCCGGATTTCTCAAAGATCGCCAAGCCCATGACTCGGCTACTGCAAAAGGATGAGAAGTTTGTGTGGACTTCGAAGTGTGAAGAGGGCTTTCCACACTTTGCGGACCTTACTAACCTCTGCTCCTGTATTGGCACAACCTGACATCGAGAAGCCTTTTGATGTCTACTGTGACGCATGTGGCACCAGTTTGGGGTGTGTTCTTATGCAGGAAGGCCGAGTAATTGCTTATGCTTCAGCGCCAGCTCCGAAAGCATGAAGTCAACTATCCTACCCATGACTTAGAACTAGCCGCAGTTGTTCATGCCCTGAAGATCTAGAGACATTACTTGCTTGGTAATGTGTGCAACATCTATACTGACCATAAGAGTCTCAAGTACATCTTTACGCAGCCTGAGTTGAACATGCGTCAACGACGAATGGTTAGAATTAATCAAAGAATACAACCTTCAAGTGCACTACCATCCTGGTAAGGCAAATGTGGTTGCTGATGCCTTAAGCAGAAAGGCCCATTGCAATTCCTTAGTTAGTGAAGACTTTCATCTGGCACACCTCCTTCATCCTGTAGTACTCCACAATATCACTGTGGATTGCTCTCTTAGAAGTCGAATTATCGAACTCCAGAAGACGAATGTGGGTGTATTTCACATCAAGCGGAAAATGAAAGAGAAAGAGACCAAGCACTTTAAAGTCGATGACAAGGGAATTCTCTGGTTTAATGATAGACTTGTGGTACCCAAAGATAAAGAACTTAGAAATCAAATTATGGCTGAAGCCCATTCTTCTAAGTTATCCATCCATCCTGGTAGCAGTAAAATGTATCAAGATCTCAAGCTGTATTATTGGTGGACCAAGATGAAGAAAGAAATCGCAGCTTACGTGGCAAGGTGTGATAACTGTTGCAGAGTCAAGGCTATTCACATAAGGCCCTGGACTATTGCAGCCACTCTCTATTCCTGGCTGGAAGTGGGAAGAAATTAGCATGGATTTTATTGTTGGACTACCCACTACCAAAAAGGGTTGTGATTCCATCTGGGTTATCGTAGATCGTCTAACTAAATCTGCTCACTTTATTCCGGTCAAGTCTACCTATCATCCCTCACAATTATGCTGAGATTTATTTTCAACAAGTGGTACGTCTCCATGGTGTACCCAAATCCATTGTTTCTGATAGAGGACCTCATGTTCACGGCTCGATTTTGGGAGTGCTTACATCAGAATCTTGGCACTCATCTAATCCGCAGTTCTGCCTATCATCCGCAAACATCAGGACAGACCGAGCGTGTTAATCAAATTCTTAAAGACATGCTTAGAGCTTGTCTTATCTCTTGCAAAGGCTCTTGGGAAGACTGGTTACCTCTCACTGAATTCTCTTATAACAACAGTTATCAAGAAAGTATCAAAATGGCTCCGTTTGAAGCTCTTTATGGCCGCAAGTGTAGAACTCCTTTGAACTGGGTGGAACCCGGAGAAAGAAGATTCTATGGTATTGATTTTGTAAAAGAAGCCGAAGAGCAAGTCCGAAGCTATACAGAAGAATATGACTGCGGCTCAGGCTAGACAAAAGAGCTATGCTGACAAAAGAAGAAAACCTATTGAGTTTGAAGTAGGTGACCATGTTTATCTAAAGGTATCCCCTATGAAAGGAGTCAAGCGTTTTGGAATTAAAAGGAAGCTAGAGCCTCGATATGTTGGACCTTACCGCATTATCGAGAAAAGTGGAAGAGTAGCCTATAAACTCGATTTACCCCGTGAAATGGGCACTATATTCCCGGTATTCCATGTGTCCTAGCTGAAGAGGTGTCTTCGTATTCCTGAGGAAAGAATAGCAACAAGGAAAGTCAACTTGAAGTCTGATCTTTCTTATGAGGAAAAGCCCGTGCAAGTTCTAGATACTCAAGAAAGAGTGACTCGTACATGAGTGGTTAAATTATTCAAGGTAGTTTGGAGTAATCATAGTGAACGGGATGCAACTTGGGAGCGGGAAGATTATCTAAGGGAAAATTATCCGGCTTTCTATACTGATTGGTACGCTTTCCAAATCTCGGGACGAGATTTTTCTAAGGGGGGAGGGCTGTAACACCCTAGGTGTTTGGCTTCTACTAATTGCATGTCATTTCATAAACATGTGCATTAGCTATGTCATCATGTCATTATCATTGAAACATACATACGCAACATTTTTAAATTGTATGTGTTTCATGCTTGATTGCTTAGAGTGGAAGTAGTGAAACCTGTGAATGTAACATGAAACTCTCATACATGGAAACATGGCAATATGGTAGTAATGTGGCAATTATAAAATGACAACAAGGTATTGAAACATGTGAGACATTTCATTGCAACATATGAATGAATTGCTTGTTTTACTTTCTTTATCACATGTGATCATTAGAAGTGGTATAACAATTTTGTAAAATGGTTGATCATGGTCTATTACACCTTAACTACACTTAGGTTACTTGTTTGGACATTGTTCATGTAGATCAAAATGACCAAAATGCCCTTAATTGCATGTTTGACTTGAATTGACCCTAGGAGTGTCATAGTTTGACTGTTTAAAAAGTCCAACTTGGAAGCTTTGCATGGCTGTACACTCTTTACAAAAGTTGTAGCTAATTTAGCAAGGAACAAAAGTTGTTTTATGACCAACTCATGAAAATGGCTAGAACATGCTCAAACATGGCCCACAAGTCAGAAGTACATGCTAATTTCATATTTAGCAAATTTTTCTAAGTCCTAAAGTGAAGTACAGTTTCGTGTACACATGTTTGGAGCCATGTATCTCCCTAACCAAGCCAAACCTAGCTTGAGCTCCAGTGGAAAGAGTTGTAGTTCACGTGTAGATGAGCAACTTTGTTAACTATGGCAAGGTCTAGATCACCACGGATTAGGAGTTGATGATCGTCGAATATGTGCTGTCAGTCATCGTCGATAAACACTGAATCGCGTTTGTTTTTAGAAAACGGTCAGTCGCCGTGGCCGACCGGCTCAGAGGCTCAACGCCGCGTGTCCGCCACTTGTCGCCGGCCTTCTGTCGCGTAGGCCACGCGCCACGGACGTCCTAGCGTTGCAGCCGCGTCTTGAGGCCACCCCAGCGCCTGCCCGACGCACTCGCTGTCCCATTTCGCATTCTCACCTCCCACCGCAGCCGTCCGCCATTGCCAGCCACACCTTCGCCTTCGCCTCGCTTGCTCGCCTTTGCAAAAACGCGTTGCTCTGTTCGCCCAGAGCCTCGCCGTGTTCCCCTCCATCACCTCCACCGTTCAATCGAGTCGATTGTGCCTTGGTATGGACGAATCCATCATTTCCTTCCACCACAGCCATGGCGGAAGTTCGCCGGAGTTGGCACTCCATGCGGCCAGCTGTCCGCGCGACCTTTCCACCCCTCCTCTGCCTGTAGCTAGGTCCGGTGAGCACCACCGAAGCCCGTAGCGCCAACCGTTAGGGCTGCGACGCCGTATCGTCGCCGCAGCCGGCCGTGCCGGGGCCGAGCGCCTGCCGTGACCATCGCCACCCCTCCTTGTCGCGTCAATAGTTACGAATGAGGGTTCCCCTAGGTCCGCTAGGATGAGGCGAGCACGTAGAAACCCTTACCTTCGCCGGAGAAGCCACCGGCGGCGAGCTACGCCACCGGCCGTCGCTCCTCCCCTGTTTCGCTCACTGACGAGTGGGTCCGCCTTGTCAGCCGTTGAGGCTCAGGCAGGGAGTCCAGCTCGGGCCGCGCCGTCGGCTTGGGCCATGCCTGTGCGCTCGTGGGCCGCCGTTCCTTGGGCCAGCCCACCGGTAGCTGTTAGGTTTTCTTAATTAATTTGTTTATTTTGTTTTCACAGATTTGTGTGCATGATTCAAAAATCTGTATTTCTTAGTATATAGATCCAAATGCTATGGTTCTAATTTTGTTGAGTTCCTAGTATTGTCTAGTATTTAACAAAAATAGTATATGAGCACATGTTTTAGAAAAAATTGGATGAATTAAATAGGAGTTTGAAATGTGTTTTTAGAAGCATGCAAACTTGTTTGAATTTTATCTTGAGTTTCTGTGGTCCAAAAATTATGAAATTTTGTGGGTCCTCTATTTTGGTTTAGTAGAGTCTCTGGTTAAAATTTCAGAGCTAGTGCATGTGTAGTTTTTAAGTTATAGAATTTCCTTTTATTAATGGGTGGATCTTGTGTGAATTTTCATAATTTTTCTATAGATCAAGTAAAGGTAAAATTTGGTGGGTACTATTCTTATGCTAGAATGATGCTAGGAAAAATGTGAAATCTATTGCTTGACACTTTTCATTAGGATTTCTTAATTATGCCATTTTAAGCCAGTATGCCTTATCATTTTTGTGTAGACTGTTATACTTACTCAATGGCTTTGAAATTTTTATGGTAGTCTATGTGAAGCATGAGATAGCTACTGTAATTTTTGTAGATTTTTCTGAATAGTTTTACTATATATTGCTTTAATCACCTAATTAACTAAATAAATTATAAAAGGGTATTAAATAATTTATTTAGAAGTTGACACTATACTTTCTGATGTTTATTAGGTATGCAAAACAAGTTGGTAAACTTGGTTTGATCAAATTATGCTTTTGCACAATCATTAAATAATTAAGTTAGTAACCCTGTCATTCTGGACAGATTCTAAGTTTACTGGAATTCGATTTGGTTAACATAAGAATCATGCTTTGGTGTTTACAAATGTTTTGTAGAGAATTTCATAAGCTTTCCAGAATGTCCTCATGCAAGTCATTTGGAATTGTAGAACTTTAGTTGTGATTGAATTAAGGGACTACTTGTATGCATATGAAACTTTAATGTTAAATTATGTATACCTTTATTAATTCTAAGTTGTGGTAATGTTCCTAGGTGTTAGACCCTTAACCGAAGATGAGCATCTTTATCTTAGGTTATGCAAGTTAGGTAAGTTGATCTTGTTCTTTAAGTTAAGTTAGATACAGGCTTAAAGTGATTTGAATAGGGCTAGTCGTACTCGGTAAACGAGTGTCCAGTGATACTTTCGTAAACACCCACTGTGATTCATTCATCATGAGCATCACATCATTCCTTATGCATCCATGATATTTATCTTTTGCATCGGCATGCAATAGGTGTACCAAAAGGAGTAACCCTGCTGGAATTCGAGGAACCGAGCGAGCAGCAGCAGTCGATGCCAGAGGTTCAGGAGGAGCAGCCTTCAGGAGAAGTGCCAGACGAGGTCGCCGTTGAGTGCCCAGACCACCATCCTTGCAACTTTGTGAAAGGCAAGCCCCGGAGCATATTAAGCCTCCTAATTTCTGAAATTCAGCTAAAGTATTAATGTTACATTATATAAATATTGTTGCATTAAGTTTAGGTGTTGGATGCAAACACTTGTTGCATTGGTTATCCAATCCTTGTCCAGATATTTATACCCTGAATCCTATGTAGCTCAGGTTCGTGTAGTGCTTAGCCCTGCTTCAACAGCGATAGAAGTCAGGTGATTTCCTGTCACCTGCGAGATATAGGATGATACATATGGCACGGTTGGCTATATTTGCTATCGTGGAAAAGAACCTGGCTTAATTTGAAATTAAGACCGGGCAGAGGCTTGCCGGTTTGCAGTGACTCCGTCTGTGTCGATTAAGGACTGGATCTTGGAGCCTTTCCTGTTCATGTTGAACGCATGCCTCTCTCTTAGTTGGCCGGCCCGATGACCGACCGCGAAGCCGAGTAGCTCACCTTAGGCCGGGAGTCGATAAGTATAAAGTGCGCCTCGGAAGGGAGCCGTATGCGTGAGTCCAAGGGCAGGTGATTTAAAAGTCCTGATCGTCCTGGCAGAAGGGTAATCCCTGAGAGTGCTGGCGCTGATCGATCCTGTGAATTTGGTTCCTGAGATGTCCCAAAGGTGACCCACGGCTACTCTTGCAAAGTATGCCAGGGTGAGGGTTAGGAATACCCCCTCAGCTGAGTTGTAATTCGATTCGAATCACCGTCTCCCCCCGTTAGTGAGAACTTGATGGGCTTATCTCCAATGTAGATACACTTAATGACATAATGGTTCGGAAATGATGATATGATGATGACAGCCTTATTATACCTGCTATGGTTAATATTGATTGCTCCTAATAAGTGAGTGCTCTAGTACAGGTGCAAATCTAGTGGACAGGTAAATGATGATAAGCTTGATGCGAAGTTTAAATTGGTTACTATAATTATAAGCTCTTTATGCAATTGTGTCAAGCTAGCCCACCTCATAAGCCTTGCATGATCCTTGGTGTCTTTTATTTTGTTTTTAGACGGGTAAGTCTAGCTGAGTACCTTCTCGTACTCAGGGTTTATCTCCCACCTGTTGCAGATGACCAGTTCTACTTTGGTTGCTGCAAGTACTGCCTTCTCCCAGCTGGGGATGAAGACTAGACCATTGGGCGCGGTCTCTACTAGTTCTCGTACCTGATAATGCTTTTGTGGGACATGACTTAGACTTGGCAATGTATTTGAAAACCTTGATGTTTTGTACTAAACTATGTTGCTTCCGCACACTCAAACTTGGTTTGTAATATTCTATTTCAACTCTAATGGTTGTAATCCGAATGCTACTTGTGAAATATTGTAACGGATGATGTGTTGTGTTGAATCACTACGATCTTGGTTTGTATGTCGAGAGTTGGTTGAAATCCTTCGTGATTTCCGGACTACCGGGATTATGGGAGTTTAAGTACAGGAATTTGATCGCTTCGGTGATTGTTTTTGTACTTACGTTCTTATGATTTGGTCGGTTCTGTTACATGGTACGTTCGGCACAAACCGTGCACCTATCTTGCGTCAAGATTAGCACTATCTCCAAATGGAATAAAATGAGCATCAACTTGAGCCTCGTCACCTAGGAGTACCATCGGGTGCATCCAAATTGATTTCTGAGCCTATGGTACGTTTAGCGCAAACCGTGCACCTATCTTACACCAACACTGACACTGTCTCTAAAAAACTAAAATGAGATTCCACATGACGCACGTCACCTAGGTGTTCCTTTGGGTGTGTCCAAAACAACTTCAGAGCATATGGTACGTTCGGCGCAAACCTTGCAACTATCTTGCGTCAGGATTAGCACTATCAGAAAAAGGACCAAATCAAGCTTCCACTTGAGCCTCGTCGCCTACGAGTACCATTGGGTGCGTCCAAAATGATTCCTGAGCCAATGGTACGGTTAGCGCAAACCGTGCACCTATCTTGCATAGACAGTAGTACTGTCTCAAACCGGACCGAGAGGAGATTCCACATGACCCATGTCACCTTCCTCTATCGGGTGTGTCCAAAACGATTTTTGAGCCTATGTTAGGTTCAGCGCAAACCATGCACCTATCTTGCATCAAGATTAGCACTATCTCCAAATGGACCAAAACGAGCATCCACTTGAGCCTTGTCAACTAGGAGTACCATCGGGTGCGTCCAAAATGATTTCTAAGCCTATGGTGCATTTAGCGCAAACCGCGCACCTATCTAGCATCGACACTAACACTGTCTCCAAACAGAATGAAACAACATTCCACATGACCCCCATCACCTAGGAGTTACATTGGGTGTGTCTAAAATGATTTACCAGCCTATGGTACATTCGGTACAAACCGTGCACCTATCTTGCATCAAGATTAGCACTATCTCCAAAGAGACCAAATCAAGCTTCCACTTGAGCCTCATCACCTAGGAGTACCATCTGATGCGTCCAAAACAATTTCTAAGCCTATGGTACATTTGGCGTAAACCGTGCACCTATCTTGCACCGACACAAACACAATCTCGAAATGGACTGAATCGAGACTCCACATGACCCACATTACCTAGGCGATCCATCTGATGTGTCCAAAACGATTTCCGAGCCTATGTTAAGTTCGACGCAAACCATGCTCCTATATTGCATCAAGATTAGCTTTATCTTCAAACGGACTCAATAGAGCTTCCACTCGAGCCTCATCACAAGGAGTATCAGGTGCATCCAAAATGATTTCTAAGCCTATGGTATGTTTGGCGCAAACCATGCACCAATGTTGCATAGACATTAACACTATCTCAAAATGGATCGAAATGAGATTCCACATGACCCACGTCACCTTCCTCTATAGGGTGTGTCGAAAATGATTTTGCGAGCCTATGGTACGTTCGGCGCAAACCATGCACCTATCTTGCGTCAAGATTAGTACTATCTCCAAATGGAATGAAATGAGCATCAACTTGAGCCTTGTCACCTAGGGTACCATCTGGTGCATCCAAAATGATTTCTGAGCCTATGGTACATTTGGCGCAAACCGTGCACCTATCTTACACCAACACTAACACTGTCTCCAAAAAAACTAAAATGAGATTCCACATGACGCACGTCACCTAGGTGTTCCTTCGGGTGCGTCCAAATCGACTTCAGAGCATATGGTACGTTCGGCGCAAACCTTGCAACTATCTTGTGTCAGGATTAGCACTATCACAAAAAGGACCAAATCAAGCTTCCACTTGAGCCTCATCGCCTACGAGTACCATCGGGTGCATCCAAAATGATTTCTGAGCCTATGGTACGGTTGGCGCAAACCATGCACCTATCTTGCATAGACACTAGCACTGTCTCAAACCAGACTAAGAGGAGATTCCACATGACCCATGTCACCTTCCTCTATCAGGTGTGTCCAAAATGATTTTCGAGCCTATGTTAGGTTCGGCGCAAACCATGCACCTATCTTTCATCAAGATTAGCACTATCTCCAAATGGACCAAAACGAGCATCCACTTGAGCCTTGTCAACTTGGAGTACCATTGGGTGCGTCTAAAACGATTTCTAAGCCTATGGTGCATTTGGCGCAAACCACGCACCTATCTTGCACCGACACTAACACTATCTCCAAACGGACCGAAACAACATTCCACATGACCCCCATCACCTAGGAGCAGTGTTTTCCTAAATGCTAAACGATAAACAGTCGGTCAACTACCATTTAGCCATTATTCGGGCAAAACGTCCCAATAAACGGGCTAAACGACCAATTAAATGGGGTAAACGGGTGATTAAACAGAAATGGTGCACCACCATGTAGCATTTACACGGTGTTTAAACGGGCTAAACAACTGTTTAGGCGAACAGTGCCTAGGAGTTACATTGGGTGTGTCCAAAATGATTTACCAGCCTATGGTACATTCGGTACAACCCGTGCACCTATCTTGCATCAAGATTAGCACTATCTCCAAAGAGACCAAATCGAGCTTTCACTTGAGCCTCATCACCTAGGAGTACCATCTGATGCGTCCAAAACAATTTCTAAGCCTATGGTACATTTGGCGTAAACCGTGCACCTATCTTGCACTGACACTAACACTATCTAGAAATGGACTGAATCGAGACTCCACATGACCCACATTACCTAGGAGATCCATCTGATGCGTCCAAAATGATTTCCGAGCCAATGGTAAGTTCGACGCAAACCGTGCTCCTATATTGCATCAAGATTAGCTTTATCTTCAAACAGACTCAATAGAGCTTCCACTTGAGCCTTGTCATGAGGAGTATCAGGTGCATCCAAAATGATTTCTGAGCCTATGGCACGTTTGGCCCAAACCGTGCACCTATCTTGCACAGACATTAACACTATCTCAAAATGGACTGAAATGAGATCCCACATGACCCACGTCACCTTCCTCTATAGGGTGTGTCCAAAATGATTTTCGAGCCTATGGTACGTTCGGCGCAAACCGTGCACCTATCTTGCGTCAAGATTAGCACTATCTCCAAATGGAATGAAACGAGCATCAACTTGAGCCTCATCACCTAGGAGTACCATCAGGTGCATCCAAAATGATTTCTAAGCCTATGGTAGGTTTGGCGCACACCGTGCACCTATCTTACACCAACACTGACACTATCTCCAAAAAAACTAAAACGAGATTCCA
This sequence comes from Miscanthus floridulus, assembly GCF_019320115.1. Lineage (NCBI taxonomy): Eukaryota > Viridiplantae > Streptophyta > Magnoliopsida > Poales > Poaceae > Miscanthus > Miscanthus floridulus. The sequence goes on along the minus strand of NC_089580.1, from coordinate 98,512,268 downwards.
CATGACGCACATCACCTAGGTGTTCCTTCGGGTGCATCCAAAATGACTTCAGAGCATATGGTACGTTCAGCGCAAACCTTGCAACTATCTTGCGTCCGGATTAGCACTATCACAAAAAGGACCAAATCAAGCTTCCACTTGAGCCTCGTCACCTACAAGTACCATTGGGTGCTTCCAAAATGATTTCTGAGCCTATGGTACAGTTGGCGCAAACCGTGCACCTATCTTGCATAGACACTAGCACTGTCTCAAAATGGACCGAGAGGAGATTCCACATGACCCATGTCACCTTCCTCTATCAGGTGTGTCCAAAATGATTTTCGAGCCTATGTTAGGTTCGGCGCAAACCATGCACCTATCTTGCGTCAAGATTAGCACTATCTCCAAATGGACCAAAACGAGCATCCACTTGAGCCTTGTCAACTAGGAGTACCATCGGGTGCATCCAAAATGATTTCTAAGCCTATGGTGCATTTGGCACAAACCGTGCACCTATCTTGCACCGACACTAACACTGTCTCCAAACGGACCAAAACGACATTCCACATGACCCCCATCACCTAGGAGTTACATCAGGTGTGTCCAAAATGATTTACCAGCCTATGGTACGTTCGGTGCAAACCATGGACCTATCTTGCGTCAAGATTAGCACTATCTCCAAAGAGACGAAATCGAGCTTCCACTTGAGCCTCGTCACCTAGGAGTACAATCTGATGCGTCCAAGACAATTTCTAAGCCTATGGTACAATTGGCGTAAACCATGCACCTATCTTGCACCGACACTAACACTATCTCGAAATGGACTGAATCAAGACTCCACATGACCCACATTACCTAGGAGATCCATCTGATGCATCCAAAATGTTTTCCGAGCTTATGGTAAGTTCGACGCAAACCGTGCTCCTATATTGCATCAAGATTAGCTTTATCTTCAAACGGACTCAATAGAGCTTCCACTTGAGCCTCGTCACGAGGAGTATTAGGTGCATCCAAAACGATTTCTGAGCCTATGGTACGTTTGGCGCAAACCGTGCACCTATCTTGCACAGACATTAACACTATCTCAAAATGGACCGAAATGAGATTCCACATGACCCATGTCACCTTCCTCTATAGGGTGTGTCCAAAATGATTTTCGAGCCTGTGGTACGTTTAGCGCAAACCGTGCACCTATCTTGCGTTAAGATTAGCACTATCTCCAAATGGAATGAAACGAGCATCAACTTGAGCCTCGTCACCTAGGAGTACCATCGGGTGCATCCAAAATGATTTCTGAGCCTATGGTATGTTTGGCACAAACCGTGCACCTATCTTACACCAACACTGACACTGTCTCCAAAAAACAAAAATGAGATTCCACATGACGCACGTCACCTAGGTGTTCCTTTAGGTGCGTCCAAAATGACTTCAGAGCATATGGTACATTCGGCGCAAACCTTGCAACTATCTTGCGTCAGGATTAGCACTATCTCAAAATGGACCAAATCAAGCTTCCACTTGAGCCTCGTCACCTACGAGTACCATCAGGTGCATCCAAAATGATTTTTGAGCCAATGGTACGGTTGGCGCAAACCGTGCACCTATCTTGCACAGACACTAGCACTGTCTCAAAATGGACCGAGAGGAGATTCCACATGACCCATGTCATCTTCCTCTATCGGGTGTGTCCAAAACAATTTTCAAGCCTATGTTTGGTTCGGTGCAAACCATGCACCTATCTTGCGTCAAGATTAGCACTATCTCCAAATGGACCAAAACGAGCATCCACTTGAGCCTTGTCAACTAGGAGTACCATCGGGTGTGTCCAAAATGATTTCTAAGCTTATGGTGCATTTGGCGCAAACCGCGCACCTATCTTGCACCGACACTAACACTGTCTCCAAACAGACCGAAACAACATTCCACATGACCCCCATCACCTAGGAGTTACATCGGGTGTGTCCAAAATGATTTACCAGCCTATGGTACATTTGGTGCAAACCGTGCACCTATCTTGCGTCAAGATTAGCACTATCTCCAAAGAGACCAAATCGAGCTTCCACTTGAGCCTCGTCACCTAGGAGTACCATCTGATGCGTCCAAAACAATTTCTAAGCCTATGGTACATTTGGCGTAAACCGTGCACCTATCTTGCACCGACACTAACACAGTCTCAAAATGGACTGAATTGAGACTCCACATGACCCACATTACCTAGGAGATCCATCTGATGCGTCCAAAATGATTTCCGAGCCTATGGTAAGTTCAACGCAAACTGTGCTCCTATATTGCATCAAGATTAGCTTTATCTTCAAACGGACTCAATAGAACTTCCACTTGAGCCTCGTCATGAGGAGTATCATGTCACAGAACCGACCAATTTATAAGAGCACAAGTACAAAAACAATCGCCGAAACGATCAAATTCTCGAACTTGAGCCCATATAAACCCGGTAGTCAACTGAAATCTTGAAGGATTTCAAACCAACTTGCATACAACCAAGATCACAGTAATTCAACATAACATATCGTACATTACAACATTTCGCAGACGTTTGCAAATAGATTACATCATCACAGAGTCATCGTTATTAGAAAACAAGTCTCGTAAAATACGTGGAAGTAAATAGTTTAACTTACACACCCGAGTTCAAATACAAATACTGGTTCGCTGATCACAACCCGCAAAAGCATTCAGATATGAGAAACAGAGATCATGCCCATGATCTAGTCTTCGTCACCCGCCGGGTAGAGACAATACTTACAGAATCCCTGATATAGAAGGTCATCTACAATAAGAGGGAAAAAACCCTGAGTACAGGAATGTACTCAGCTAGACTTACCCGTCGAAAACCAAACAAATGACACCAAGGATTATGCATAGCTTAATTTAGTGGATCTGGCTGACACTTCCTTTTTGCAGAAAAGCATAAGTAATAATGATCAACTCTTAACCTGAACTAGCAGTGACTTTTTAGCCATTAACCTGTCATCTATATTAGCACCTGTACTAAGCAATCATTTTATTAGGGTGCAAACATTAATAACCATATCAGGTATACATTGTGGCAACCTTATCATCATCATCCATTTAACCATATCGTTAAATTAATTGAATCTACATTGCCGCTGCTCAGTCAAGTTCTCACTATCCAGGAGAGACGGCGATTCGAATCGATTCCTATCCAGCTGGAGGGGTATTCCTAAACACAAATCCTACTTCCCCCATCAGGGTCGCAAATGAGTAACCTTTGGTATGATTCAGGAGTCACGAGTCCGAACAGATCAACATTCTCAGAGAACCACTCTGCCAAGGTTGTTTGGGACTCTAACCCGCCTTGGACTTATGCCAATGGCTCTCTGCACATCCTTACTACCTCCAGAATGCATGCCACTGCTCACATCCCTGGCCTGAGTCGAGCTACTAGGCTTCGCGGTTAGAATGACTTATCCGGCCAGCTAAGTGTTAGGCTGCGTTCAACATGACATAAGGACGTACAGCGTATCGGTCCTTAAATGACTCAGACGGAGTCACTATGTCCAAACCTACACAAGACTCCGCCCGGTCTTAATTCATTATTAACATTGTTCTTTTCCCTGATAGCAAATATAGCCAACCGTGATCCACCTCATCCTAAAGCTCACAGGTGACAGGAAATCACCTAACTTCTACCGCACTAAGCATGGCTAAGCATTTAACCCGTTCCTAAACTTAAATAGGATTCCAGTGCGATATCTGGACAAGGATGGATATATAATGCAACAATTGGTTCCAACCAATTCCTATACTTAATGCATCATCAACAAATAAAAGATACTCAAGGTATTTGTAAAAACATGGGAGGCTTAATATGCTCTGGGGCTTGCCTTTCAGGAAAGAGGAAGGCTGGTGGTTAGGGCACTCGGGCAACTCCTCCACGGCGGCTGCTTCGTCGGCTTCCTGCACCTCGGACTCCTCCTCCTAGTTGGCTCCCTCGAACTCCAGCAACATCACTCCCTCTGGCACACCTATTGCATGAATGCACAAGATAAATATCATGGATGCACATGAATGAATGTCAGGGATGCTCGTGGAATGCACATGTTTGCAGTAGTCTGCATATTCCAACTTAAGCCCTATTCAAATCACTTTACTTACCAAGTTTATACAACCTAATGTATAATTGCTCATCTTCAGTTAATGACCTAGCACCTGCACCTAAGCATATTCTCAAATTAGGCTAACCCCTAATCAATCAACAAGAACATTGCAACAAGCATACAATCAAGCATTTGTATTTCAGCAAAATGGAGACTATATAGTGGAACAGTAAACTGGCCCTAACTAGAGATTTAGAAATCCAAATGACATTCAATAACACAATTTGGAAAGCTTATGAAATTGTTTACAATTCATTTTCAGACCTCAAAGCATGATTCAAACCTTTACCAGGTCGAATTCCTCAATCAACAGAACTCTGTCTTCCCAAGGCAGAGAGTAGGCAAAACTGGAACCTAACTTTAAACAGCTGTAGTTCCTAAACTACTAGGCCAAATGCCCTCCAATTTTGACAGGAGCTAGATACATAAATTATCCACAACTTTTGTATTCATCACATTCACAGAAAACCAAAATATCATGGGGAACTTTATAAAGTCCCTAGATCTGTCCAGAGGGACCTCATGCCAACAAATAATTATTAACTTATGATGTAACCACATAATTGGACCAAACTAACTTTACTCACTTATTACATATATCACAAGAACACCAGAAAGTAGGGTGTTCATCACCAAAACATTTCTTTTAATACCTTTCTTAATTTATTTAATTAATTAGAGGAAATGGTAAACATATATGAAAACCACACCATTAAATCTATAAAAATTACAGTAGATACTACATGCTCTAATTAGACCACTATAAAAATTTCAGACCATTTGAGCTAGGATAACAGCCTACACAAAAATGATAAGACATAATAATGGCTTAAAATGACATAATTAGGAAACCTTAGTGAAAAGTGTCAAGCAACAGATTTCATATTTTTCCTATCATCCTTGAGGTACTAGGATACTACTCACAAAGTTTCATTGTCATAGGATTCCTAGATAATTTACAAAAAATCACTCAAGTATCAATCAATGATAAAAGGAAAATCTATAACTCAGAAACCCTACATGCAATGATTCTCAAATTTTAACCAGAGCTTCTACTAAGCAAGACTAGCTTACCCACAAAATTTCATAATTTTTGGATCACAGAAACTCAAGATATAATTCAAACAATTTTGCATGCATTTGAAAACACATTTCAAGTTCCTATTTAATTCATCCAAACTTTCTACATCATGTGCTCATATCATATTTTTCTTAAATACTAGACCTCACTATGAGTATAACAAAATTTGAATCACACCATTTGGATCTACACATTTGGAGATACAAAATTCACAAAACAGCATTCAAAACTGGAAATTTGAACTAGCTTTTAAACAAACAGTCACTAACGTGTGGGACCTGCCTGTCAGCTGGACCCACTTGTCAGTGATACAGAACTGGGGAGGCGGTGTTCGATGGCGCGGCGGTGGTCTAGCTCACCGACGGCGAGGACTCCGGTGACACCAAGGCCATCTACGTGCTCTACGTGATGAGGGGAACCGATTGGTGCTACCGGCGAGACCTAAGACCTAGCAGAGGTGGCTTGTCGCCGGTGATGGCGGCACGGCAAAGCTCCGGCGCGAGATGCCAGCGACGGCAAGCCATGGCTGCCTCAACCGAGCATGGTATGAGCTACAGGGGGTTGCCATGGTGCTACCCAAGCAAAGAGAAGAGGATGGGAAGGTTCCTAGCTACCCTAACCATGGCGGCCTCAACTCCGGCGAGGACACGCTCATGGCGGCGGTGGCGGGAATGGTCAATGCGCCCTTACCAAAGCTCAAACGGCTCAGCTAAGAGGTGGAGGAGGTAGAGGAGGACACGTCGGAGCCATGGTGAAGATGTAGTTCATGTTTTTGTGGCAGCGAGCACGCACGAGCTCGTCGGAGCTGCTGCGGCTGTTGCTGCGGTGCTTCGGGCGAGCGGAGGAAGCGAAGGAGAAGGCAGAGCACGTGCGGGTGAACTAAGGGGCAGCAGGGCGCTCTCCACTTCAAGCCGGCTAGCGCGCGGCACGGTCAGGCCAAGCCAGGCACGTGGTGGCCATGCGGCGGCCATCTTCTGACCTCGGTCGGCCATGACCGGTCTGAACCTTGCGTTTTAGAGTTCAACGATCCCGACTGACAGGCAAAGTTTGATAGTGATTAACTCCTAATCCATGATGATATAACTCAAGGTATAATTGACAAAGTTGAACATCTACATGTGAACTACAACTTTTACAATTGGAGCTCGAGCTGGTTTGGCTTTGTTTGGGAGATACACTACGCTAAACATCAGTAAATGGAACTGAAACATGCTTTGTGACTTAGAAAATTTTCAGAGTTACAAAATAGATCTCAAAACTGACTTGTGGGTCCTTTTTGAACATGTTGTGCACATTTTCATGACTTGGCTCCTAAACAAAGTTTGTTCCTTATAAAATTTGCTACAACTTTGCTTTTGGTTGCTCAGACATGCAAACATCCTAAGCTACACTTTTTAAACAGTCAAACAAAAAGGGTTTAGGGGTCAAAACAAGTCAAACCACTATTTGAAATCACAATTAGGCAACATGATCCATATGAACAATGTTCCAAATGGCATTCTAGGTGTCACTAAGTTGTTCAAGAGAATTATTAGCCACACCACACCTTGGTCACACAAGAATCAAGCATTGTATGTACTAAAACAATGAAAAACACATGAAATGTTACAATTGTTTCATAGTCATGTTTCACATGTTTCATGATCTTGTTGCATAGTATTAACTAACCATATTTCACTAAAGTGAGTTGCACATGTTGCACTTAAGTGTTGCACACTGTTCATTTCATAAAAGAAACAACACACAAGAAATATGTAACATGTTGCAAAGTTTCGAAATCATGTTTCATGTGATGTAAGCTTATGAATGAATGAATGATGCTCATGTTCATGAAATGCAAGTGCAAATGTGGAAGCCAAACACCTGGGGTGTTACAGCCCTCCCCCCTTATAAAAATCTCATCCCAAGATTTGAAAAGCATACCATTGTTGATAGAATTCCTTATAACCATCCCTCAAATAATCTTCTCTTTCCCACATTGCATCGCGTTCACTACCCTGATTACTCCACATTACTTTGTAAAACTCGACCACCCGACTCCGAGTCACTCGCTCACGAGTGTCAATCACTTGGATCAGCTTTTCTTCAAAGGTCAAATCTGACTTTAACTCGATATCCCCCAATGGAACTCTCTCTTCAGGGACATGAAGACATTTCTTCAATTGGGATACATGAAAGACATTGAAGATAGCACTCATCTCAGGAGGTAATTGAATCTTGTACGCCACCTTACCACTTTATCCAATGATTACAAATGGACCAACATATCTCAGCGCAAGCTTTTGCTTCACACCAAAGCGTTGGACACTCTTCATGGGTGAGACTTTTAGATAAACGAAGTCTCCAACTTCGAACTCAATCGGTTTTCTACGTCAGTCAGCATAACTTTTCTGCCTGGCTTGAGCTACGGCCATATGGGTTTGGATAGTATGAACTTGTTCTTCGGCTTCTTGAACAAAATCAATTCCATAATATCCACTACTACAGGAATGAATTTGCGCAGCGTGGCCAAAACACGCTCCGTGGCGGGCACCTTTTTTGCCCGCCACGGTTAACCGGTGGCCGGCCAGCGAGGCCGGCCACCAGGGCGCCCGCTGCGGGAAATTGGTTTACCGCGGCGGGCCACCTTACTTGCCCGCCGCAGAAAATAGTTATTTACCGCGGCGGGCGGTATGAATAGCCCGCCGCGGTTAATACGGTTTACCATAGCGGGCGCTTTAAACTGCCCGCCGCGGTAAAGACTTGATTTACCGAGGTGGGCGTTTTATGTTGCCCGCCGCGGTAAAGCCTGTACATATACAGCCCTCCGACCCTCCTTCTTGTCCACGGGTCTTCCTCTCTCAAAACTCATGGGGGGAGGCTTTGCCCTAAAATTTGAGGAAACTTTTGATTTGAGTTGAAGGGCTTGGATTTGAGGGAGGAGGACATCATAAGAGGTTCATAAAGGCTCTCCCTCTCTCCTTCCATCCTCTCTCTTTATTTCCATCACCTAGAGTTCTCTTTAGATCTAAATCTAGATCTAGATCAATTTTAATGGAAAAAATGATGTTATGTATTTCTTTAACTTTAGATTCATCATAGATGCATGCTTCATCTTTCACATCGTCATTTCCTCTCTTTTTCATGATTTTGGACGTAAAAATCATCAATTTCTCCTAATTCTTCTTTATTTAATGTTGATTGTGATGGATAATGTTCGCAGATACGATGGATAGATCGGAATGGATGTACCGGATCGATAGAGTGAATGATCCGCGGTACCTCTTTGAATTAAGGAAGTTTATTGCGGCTGGTAAAGCTCACCGTGAGAGACTGAAGCGGATGACAACCATATGTCCATGTTCTCATTGCAAGAACCTGAAAGCCCACCGAGACAGCGAGGTGCAAACTCATTTGATCATGTATGGTTTCATCGAGGGCTACACAGTCTGGACATTTCACGGCGAAAGAGTTGGTGCGAGTGGCGCTGCATCTGGAGTTACCTCTTCGACGCCGATGACGACAGCACCACCGGTGAATAAAGATCCTTCCGTAGCAGCTGCGCCAGCCGACAGTGACAACAGTTGTCGTGATTACATCACGGTGGATGATGTAATGCAAGACATGGCCGACGAAGCCGGCGACGGTGTTGATGGTCAGGATACTGTGAGCCAACCCGAGGATGTGCAGCTTGTTGAAGATCTAGTCAAACACTTCGATGAAGACGACATTGTGTTGGGTTGCCCAAAGTGGTTGGAGAATTTCAGAGAGTTGAAACAGGCGGCAGTTGATCCTCTCTATAAGGACGGCGGCGATTGTCCAAAGGACTGCACGGCGCTCCGTTTTAACCTCCATATGTTGATGTTGAAGGCTCGTCATGGTTGGTCTGACACTAGCTTCAATGAGTTGTTAAGCTACCTTGCCACCACGTACCCAACGGCTAACAAGGTGCCCGCCAATACTTATCGGGCCAAGAAGCTGATCCGGCCAGTGGCGATGAAGCTTAGAAAGTTTGATGCATGCCCTAACCACTGCATCCTGTATCGGGGCAATGAGTATGAGAATTTGACGAGTTGTCCGCACTATGGCTTTAGTCGATACAAGAAAAATGCTGGTTGTCGCGTGGATGCAGAAGACGAGGGAGACTTGCGGGGTGGTCGGAAGAAGAACAAGAAGGGGGCAAAGAAGAGCAGTGTGGCCAAACAGATCTCAGCTCAGCAGGACGATGAAGAAGAGGGTTACACGCACAGGAAAAGTCCAGCACTGTCGCTGTGGTACCTGCCTGTGACCGATCGCCTGCGTGCAATATTCGGGAACCCGGACGATGCCAAGCTCATGTCCTGGCATGCATCTGCTGACCGCCTGAACGACGATGGCAAGCTACGGCACCCATCCGATGGCAAGCAGTGGAAGGATTTCGACGAGGCCTACCCGGAGTTTGGCAAGGAGCCCAGGCATGTTAGGTTCGCGCTAAGTACCGACGGGATGAACCCGTTCGGTGAGCTTAGCAGCTCGCACAGCACTTGGCCCGTCGTGCTCACCATGTACAACCTACCTCCCCATCTATGTCAGAAGCGTAGGTACCTTATGCTGACCATGCTTATCTCCGGACCGAAGCAGCCCAGCAACGATATAGATGTGTTCCTGGAGCCGTTCATGGAGGAAATGAAGATACTATTTGATGTTGGGGTCCAGATGGTGGATGCATCCCGCAAGGAGAAGTTCACACTAAAAGCAATCATCTTTGTCACCATCACCGATTACCCCGGTCTCTTCTCACTATCGGGGCAGATCAAAGGGAAGACCGGCTGCGTAATTTGTATCGACGAGACCTGCTACACTTACCTTAAGGGATCCAATAAGATGGTGTACATGAGGCACAGACGGTTCCTCACCAAAAATCATAGGTATAGAAGAAGTATTATGAACAAATACTTTGACAATCAAGATGAGCCGCAGCGTGATCAAATGACGCAGACTAGTTGGGGAACAAAGGTGTATGAGATGGTCAAGGACATGGATCAGGTGGAGTTTGGAAAGAAGAAGAAGCCGCCTAAAGAGGGGCCCAAGCAGACAAGGAAGCGAAAGCGGGACCAGACGGAGGAAGTCCCCGCCGCCGTTCCTTTCAAGAAGATGTCAATTTTCTTCAAGTACCTGTCGTATTGGAAAACACTGAATACACCCCATGCCATCGACTGCATGCACCTGGAGAAAAATGTCTTCGAAAGCACGATCGGTGTCCTGCTGGACATCAAGGGCAAGACAAAGGATGGTATTAAGTCACGGACGGATCTTGTCAATCTGGGCATCAGGCCGGACCTTCACCCAGGACCGCCTCAGAATGGTAAAGTCGATATCCCGGGTGCGGCCTGCAACCTAACGCAAGACGAGAGGACGGCTTTTCTTAAGTTGCTTAGGGGTATCAAGGTGCCGACTGGTTTCTCTTCCAACATCAAGAGCCTGGTCTCCATGAAAGACCTCATAATGACCGGCTACAACTCACACGACTGCCACGTCATGCTGACGGTGTTCCTACCAATTGCGATTAGGGCTATCCGTCCAGAGTACGTGAAGATGGTCATCACACGGATGTCATACTTCTTTAATCGCATCACTCAGAAGGTCATTGATAAGGCTGAGCTGCCTGCCCTGAAGGAGTTCATCGCGGAGACCCTTTGCCAGCTCGAGATGTGCTTTCCACCATCTTACTTTGATATTATGCCACACCTAATGATGCATATGGTCGATCAGATCCATCAACTAGGCCCCGTGTACCTACACCAGATGTGGACGTACGAGCGGTTCATGTCCACCCTCAACAGATACGTCCATAACCGCGCTTACCCGGAGGGCTCTATGATCGAGGCATACACAACGGAGGAGGCCGTGAACTGGTGTATGAGGTACATAAGAGATGGGAGGGTGATTGGGTTGCCTGTCCATCACCACGAAGGCAAAACCTCAGGAATGGGGTGCACAGGCCGAAAAGTGCGCACCGATGTGCCAAACCGAATGGTGCAAGAAGCTCATTACAGCATCCTTCATCAGTTAGTGAGCATGGAGAAATATATTGAAAAGAACCTGGAAGAGATCCGCGCCGCTAATGATGGACAACGCACGGAGGCATGGGTCCAGAACCATCACAAGAGCAATTTCGTAGACTGGCTCAAAGAGCAACACATACCCCTTGAAGGATGCCCTGATGAAGATACGGAGACCGTTAAGAGGCTTGTGTTAGGCCCATCCAGCCAAATCACCACGTGGCAAGGGTATGACGTCCAGGGCTACAGGTTCCACACGAAAGACAAGGACAAGAAGAGCTCGGCACAGAACTGCGGTGTTCGATACGAGGGCAAAGAAGAGTACACGGGCCAGAGGAGGCAATACTATGGGCAAGTTGAAGAAATATGGGAACTTGACTACGGCCAGAACCTACGCATAACCGTCTTCCATTGCCAGTGGGTCAAACCGAATGCGGTTGCAGTGGACAGTTATGGGCTAACCACCGTGGACCTCAAAAGTATCGGCTACAAAGATGACCCGTGGGTACTAGCAACCAATGTCGCACAAGTGGCCTACTATATATATGCAGAGGACCCAAAAAGGCATGTGGTTGTGTCCGGAAAGCAGCGGATTGTGGGAGCTGATGGGGTGCAGAGTCCCGAACAATACAACAACTACGCAGAGCTCGAGCTTTTTACCGATCACCCAAAGAAGATCAAGGCCGTCGAGGACCGATTCAACAAGTCCAGGATGATGCCGTGGGCCCGCCCCGATGGTGAGAAGAGGACGGTGAAAGCACCTGCACCAAAATGATTTATGTATCCCAGAGACATATATATATATATGTAATAATGTAGTGGACTCTATACGTATCCCAGAGACATATATATAATAATGTATCCTAGAGACTCTATATGTAACAATCCCAGATACTCTATATGCATACTCTATAAAAGAGGATAAAATTCTTAAGTGTGCTACAAAAGTCAAGTAATAAAAAGCCAAGGGACCTCAAAAGTATAGACTAATGAATACAACTAATGAATTAGCTAATGAATTATGTTAGTATAGACTAGTTTCATCTTCATGAGACTTAAAATAGGTAATGAATTACCGCGGCGGGCATATAACAGCGCCCGCCGCGGTTAATAGATTAACCGCGGCGGTCAACTTAACAGACCGCCGCGGTAAACATTTCCCGCGGCGGTCTGTAACGTTGCCCGCCGCGGTTAATCGCAACCTATATAAGCCGTCCCCACCCTCAACATCTCGGCGGTCTTTCGTGCGGTTCAGTTTTACCCCGAAGGGCTGCCAAAATCTCACGCCGCCGCCGCCGGGCTCCACCGCCGATTGAGCTCCTCCGCGCACCGACCCCCGCCCCCGTTCTCCTCCCCGTGCCCGGTCCGCGCCCCCGTCCTCCTCTCCCTTGCCCGCGCCCCGCCCCCGTGCTCCTCCGGCGCCCCGTCACCGGAACCCTAGCACCTGCTCTCCAGGCGGCCGGCACCAACACGCCGGTGAGTTACCCTCTACCCCCGTCGCCGCTGCGTTTGCTTACCCATTTCCCCTTTCCCTCCGTTCATACTGGGGCGTCGCGCGTCCACCGCAATGCGCCGGTCGGGTCTGTCCCGTTCGTCTCAGTATTTCGATTCGCTCTAGCCACTCACAAACTACGGCATTTTGGTTAGCTCCTATCCTAGCACCGCATTGGGGTTGGTTGGCCGGTTGGGGAAACTCTGTAATCGCGGCTGTAGAATGCTCAAAAGGACGAACTTTGTTGCCCTGAGACGAAATTGTCTGGCGTTTTGAATGTTTCTTTTCTAGCTGATAGCATCCGCAGTGTTTCTGTCTAGCTGATAGCATCCGCGGTGTTTCTGTCTGAATCCTTCTGAAAGAGAGGGCGCTACTGCTGCTGCAGTACTACAGTTGATTATAGCGCTGCGGTGGGGTGGTTTGGTGGAAAGATGGGCTATCCTGTATAAATTTTGTACTATCATTTTGCTAACTGGAATTGCTGTGTCTGACAAAATTATATCTTAGATGAAGCTCATCACTAGCATATGCATATATGCTTTTTTATTGTTTTGGAGATGATTGGTCTCAAGTTTATTGTTTAAAAGATCTCCAAAGAGGTGGCTTCCTTTACCCAGGTGTGCATTTGTGCCATTGAACAGGGGAGGGTACTTAGATGAAGCTGATGATAGTTTTCCCTGCCTCACTCGAGATGTTGACATGTTGCTTCTTTATTTCAGTTGGCTTGTCCTCGCTATATTTATGCTTATCTATTGATCAAATTTAGGATCTCTGTTTGTTGAGATTGGTGCTTGTCCTCTCTTGCTTGGCTGAGGCAGTTTGGCATTGCCAATTGCCATTATGCCCATTAATCCACTGCCTGCACTCTACTACCTACACTCTACTGTCTACTGCCTACACTCTATAGCTTGATGCAAATTTTTTGATTTGTGAAAGTTTTTTGAGATGGCTAGCTACTACTTATCCCCTTACTGGTACTCTACTACTTGATGCAAAATGGTACTTGTATTACCTATTTCTCTCTACCACTGTTGTCTTACTACTGCTGCTGCTACTCTGAATTCAACTGAACAAAGCAGTACTACACTTGGTGAATTTTGAACTGCTATACTACTGATCTATGATGCTTTTGGTGAACCGTAGCATTTGAATTCAATTCTTTTTGCTGCCTATGATGCCAAAGAAATTTATGACAAAATTCTGAGCATATGCCACTGCCTATGATGCACCTTGCCTTTAAACTAATTCTGAGCTAAATTTGTGAGAATTTTGAGATGAATTGGTCACTCTGCTGCAATTTTGCCAGATTTGATATAATTTGTGAGAATTTTGAGATGAATTGGTCACTCCCTCCTTTAGTACTAGTATATACTACTACTACTGCCTACCTCTACTTCCTCCTGTACTACTACTAGTATACTACTACTACTGCCTACTACTTTCTAGTAGTATACTACTACTAGTATACTACTACTGCCTACTACTACTCCCTCCTCTACTCCTCTACTCCCTCCTATACTACTATTCTACTACTGCTGCTCCTGTTTTTGATTTGTGAAAGGTTTTTATTTAATGGGGCTGCTTCCTTTTTTGGCATATGCAATGATGAACTTTTAAACTTATTGCTGAGGCAGTGGCATATGCAATGATGTGAACCCTTTTATGCTGAGGCAGCGGCGATGATGATCAAGTGCCCCCGCTAAACTAGGATGGCTTGTATACCAGATACAAGCAACCAGTTTAAAAGCGATGTGATGACAATGGGGCAAATCTGAGCCAACTACTACTACTTTACTACTCTAGTACTACTCTACTTTACTACTCTATAACTGTGTCTATACAACTGAAATATGTATTCATTGTAGCTTTCCAATGGCGGAGGAACCGATAAGCGAATGGCGTGACCCTACCCCTAGTGCATCATCATCAACTAGCCTCGAGAGCCAAGTGTCCGTGACCCCTAGGCCAACAAAGAAACGTCGTACAGAGGACGATGATGATCCGACCTACCAACCGAGGGACGGCGAAGTTGAAAGTGCGCGGTCTCCAAACCCTGAACAGATGCCGGTGGTGCCTCGAGAATTGAATTTCGAGGAGGAAGAAGTCAGTGACAAAGAACCCCCTCGCTCCATCTCCAACCACTTCAGGCAAGTCTAGTGGTCAGAGGACAAAGCTGAGAAGGGGGGAACACTGGGAGGCACCGGAGGGAAATCCACGGCGAAGTCCATGTGATCCATGAGGTGGGACCAGAGGGAAACCCGTTGTCGCCACCCACGGTCCTTGCCAAGTTCAGCAACCAGGTGGCATGTATAGTCAAGGACAAGGTGGAGATCACTTGGGCGGAGTGGAACAATGTCCCGGTCGACTACAAGACACATATCTGGGGTGAGGTGACGAGGAGCTTCCATTATCCCGAGGACGCCGATCTAGACAAGTGCAGGGAGTGGGTCATGCACGTGGCAGGAAGAGCCTTTAGAAACTTCAAGTCCATGCTGACCAGGTACTACCTGAAGCTAGGCAAGTCACCCTGTGTCAAATACACTATGGTGAAGGAACATCACTAGGGAAGAGTTCTGCAAACAAAGAACAACAGAAGAAGCAAAGGCAAAGAGCGCCAAGTTCAGCGCACTCGCGAAGAAGAACCTACACCCCCACCACTTGGGCATGACTGGGTTTGCTGGTAAGAGGCCCCAGTGGCGGGAGGAAGAAAGGGCTAGAGCTGCCGCTGGGCTTCCCGATCCGTACGACGGTCTAGACTTGAGGGCTAAGGACTTCATTTATGCCCGCAAGCCGAAGAAGCTCAAGGAGGGCGCGAGCAAGTTCAATGAGCCGAAGTTCGAGGAGGTGGAGAGGGCTCTCATCCAGGCCGCTAAATCCAAGGACAGCTTCGAGGTTCGCAGGGGCCAGGACTTGCTGACCCTAGCGCTGGGAACCCCCGAGCACCGTGGCCGCGTCCGTGGCATGTCGTCGAAGATGAGCTGGAACTCAGTGGAGTCATGGCAATCCGACGCTGCCACATACCGGTCAAGGCAGAGGTACAAGGAGGGCATCTTTCAGAAGGGCTATGATCAAGGCGTGGCCGAAATGATCAGTCGGTCCATAAAAGAAGCCTTCACGAGCAATGACCCAGATATGGTGTCGATGAGGTCACAGATGCTTCGCCAGGCAGGCGTGGCCGTGCCACAAGTTCCACAAGGGCAGACACAAGGGCAGCCACTGCCGATGATCGAGGATCGCCCAAGGCACCCCGTCGACGACATCCGGCAACCCATGCGCGTCAACCTCAACATCCCGTTCGGTAGGGCGAAAAAGTTGACCGTGGGTGAGGGTTACATGCACCCCAAAGAAGATATCAAAGATTTCAACCAAGACCAGATCCCTGCCAACTATGCTGCCGTGATACTTACATGGTATGCGACCCAATATGAAGAATTTGAAATGGAATATCCAACTGCACAAGGGGTAACGATCCTTGGAGCTGCCATTGGTTCCGAAGTCCTGTGGAACAAGGACGACATAGAGATCATTCTCTCGACGCCGACTTCTACGCCGATGGCGACACCAGCATCACAACCATCCGTTGCCGGATCTTGTCCCCCCGATGATCCGGATCACGGCGACGGCGATGATGAAGGCAATGGCGGGGATGACAAGGGAAGGAAGTCACCTCGAGGCACAAGCCCTCACCCTCGTTCTCCTACTCCAACAACAAGTCCACCCGCACCTCCCGATAGTCCGTCTAAGGGCACAAGCAAAGGACCGGGAGGCATGGAGGAACCGGGGGCAAAGACACCGCCTGCTGCCATTGAGAGCACAAGCCACTGTCCTCCACCGCCGGCGAAGACTAAAGGCGACCAAGGGCATCTCACATACTCACTTGAGTTCGAAAGGTATGGTAGCGGCGAGCATAATTTGCTAATAACTTTTCTTTGCCATAATATGGTACTAACATTTCTATCCCAGGCCAAGATCACCTTTCCATCTATTTCCTGAATCGGATGACTGCCCCGGCCATTACGAGCATGGGAAGTTCATGATAACCAAGGCCCAGCTCGTCGACGAGGAAAGGTGGGAGACAAGGAGGTTTCATCTCTGGTACATGGAAGCGGCAAAAGCTGGCCTACATGGTTTTCTAGTCAAGGTTGTGGCGGAGTACTTCCACTTGCCTGGCAACGATGTAGAACTCCCCGTGGACTTCCACGACATGTACAGACTACTACGGGAACAAGACCTTGACATCGCCCAAGTCACCTTGTTCTCTATGTAAGTGATGAATTGCGAGTTTCACATATCACCTGCCTTTGAATCGGTCAAGACTACTTATATATGCCACGATGGCTTGTCCTTGCAGGTTGATGGCCTATATATCCAAGGAACTAAAACTTGATGTTATCTATCTATCTCCAATGCATATTGCTCAAAGAGTCATCATTGGTTACCACCTAGATGACAATCATCCAACCATGAAAGACTTGACCAAGCGACAGAGAGAGGCGCACAGGAAGAAACTGATGGACAATGAGAAGTTGAACATTTCAAGGTACATACTAGGAGCAATGAAGAAGATCAGGAGAAATGGGTGTATCGTAGCTGCCTACCACTTTGGGTAAGTCGAAGACATGCATGTAGAGATAAGTGGGTAGCTAGCTAGTATTATTATTTCTCATTGTAACCTGTATTTTGTTTCAATGGCGCAGCCAAGGCCTCGAGGGTCACTGGGTTGCATTTATCATCTACCCTCAGGATGGCAGGGCCTGCGTATTTGATTCGTTGAGAATGCCAAACTTAAAAGGGTACAAGGCCTTTGAAGATTGCCTCAGAGTGTAAGTGACTGAACTGTCTTCTCATATGCGTTCTAATGCCCTGCCTAATACTAGTACATTTCATATAGCGCTTATAAGGAGTACGTGAAGGATCCTGAATGCTATGATCGAAGAACAGAGAATTTTAAGGCTAAGCATAAGAACCGCATCAAAATCAGACGCAACTTTCCGGTAAGTATTTGAAAGGTTTAATTGTGCGTTCTGTTCATAAGCGTTCTAATGCCTGTATTCTAATGCTTGTGTATCGATCATGCAGTGTGCCAAACAACCGGTAGGATCACAAACCTGTGGCTTCTACGTCTGTGAGTACCTGAGGGAGTGCAAGCAGTATAGCAGCAGTTGGAGGGTGCTCAAGAATGGATTGAACTGGTGGAGAGACGTGCAGAGCACCCAACACTCCTTCAAGCAGACAAAGGCGGACATATGTAAGTTTGTCTTAGACAAATGCGTGCTTGAAGGGAGCACGTTCTTCAATGAAAACAGCCAGCTAGCGATTTTACCGGAGTACGAGAGGCTGAGGAAATGGCCCACGATGATGCGTCCGCAAGATTACTCCTTAGGGCATGTATAACGACTTTAATATGTAAATGTAATGAATTAACAATGACAAGAACGACTAAGTGAATGTATATATATGTATATTATCTCATGTGTAATGCCTGCATACTTTTTAAGTTTAATTTGTGAAATCTGGATGTGATTTGAATTTGAATTTGAATTTGAATTTAATTATATGGCTGCTGTATTTTTTTTAATTCAGGAAAAAATTTACCGAGGCGGGCAAATGATAATGCCCGCCACGGCTAACGAACATAACCGCGGCGGGCTCTGTACTGTGTCCGCCGCGGTAAAATAATTTACCGCGGCGGGCGGTTCAACGTGACCGCCGTGGTAAAAGTATGTTTACCGCAGCGGGCACGTTACATCGCCCGCCGTGGTAAATCGGTTAACCGCGGCGGGCAAAGCCGCCCGCCGCGGTTAAGCCACGATTTACCATGGCCTCTAGGCCGCGGCGGACGGCTTTGCCCGCCGCGGAAAATCAAAAACGCCCGCCTCCATAAACGTTTGTGTAGTAGTGATCTCCTTTCACCGGCTTCTACCTAGTTCAACGGGGTTCTACACTTCCGGCCATACAAAGCTTCAAACGGTGCCATCTTGATACTCTCTTGATAACTATTATTGTACTAGAATTCAGCTAGGGGCAACCATTTTTCCCATGAGCCCTTAGCCGAGATGACACATGCTCTCAACATATCTTCTAAGATTTGATTCCCTCATTCAGTTTGTCCATTGGTTTGCGGATGATAGGCATAACTTCTTACTAGCTTAGTTCCTAATAATCCATGTAAGTGCTCCCAAAAGCAAGCAGTGAACTATGGTCCTCTATCCAAGACAATTGTATGAGGGATCCCATGAAGTCGGACTATTTGATTAAAATACAACTCCGCGTAGTTGGTTGGACGGAAATCTATGCGGACATGAATGAAGTGTGTAGACTTGGTCAGTCGGTCTACAATCACCCAAATGGAGTTAAAATTCCTCTGCGTAGTAGGAAGTCCAACTATAAAATCCATACTTATCTCCTCCCATTTCCAACCTAGAATAGAGAGTGGCTGAAGTAATCTAGCTTTCATGTGCACAGCCTTGACCCGACAACAAGTGTCACACCTAGCCACATAAGCGGCTATCTCTTTCTTCATTTTGGTCCACCAAAAGTGAGGCTTCAAATCATGATACATTTTGCTACTACCAGGATGAATAGATAATTTAGAGGAATGGGCTTCGGATATGATCTGATTTCTAAGCTCTCTATCCTTCGAAACCACCAACCTATCCTTGAACCATAACACGCCATCCTCATCTAGTCGAAAATGTTTGGTTTCTTGCTCTTTCATCTTGCGCTTGATGTGAAACACACCTGCATCTATCTTCTATAGCTCGATAATTCGACTCTGTAGAGTACAACTGACAGTGATGTTGTAAAGGACTGTAGGATGAAGGAGTTTTGACAAATGGACATCACTCTCAATCAAGGAGTGGCAATGAGATTTCCTGCTTAAGGCATCCGCCACAACGTTTGCCTTGCCAGGGTGATAGTGCACTTGGAGGTTATAATCCTTAATCAACTCGAGCCATCTTCTCTGACGCATATTCAACCCTGGTTGAGTGAAGATGTACTTGAGACTTTTATGATCAGTGTAGATGTTGCACACATTGCCGAGCAAATAATGTTTCCAGACCTTCAAAGCATGAACAACAGCAGCGAGTTCCAAGTCATGCGTTGGATAATTCACTTCATGCTTCCGAAGTTGGCGAGAGGTATAAGCAATGACTCTACCCTCTTCCATAACAACACCTCCTAACCCAATACCTAATGCATCGCAGAACACATCAAAAGGTTTCTCGATATCTGGTTGTGCCAAAACCAGAGCCGAAGTTAGAAGAGTTCGCAGGGTGTGGAAAGGCGCATCACACTCAGAAGTCCAGAGAAACTTCATGTCTTTTTGCAGCAACCGAGTCATAGGCTTGGCTATTTTAGAGAAATCCAGGATGAAGCGACGATAATAGCCAGCCAACCCCAGAAAACTCCGAACCTCATGCATTGAGATTGGAGCCTTCTAGTTCAACACTTCTTGCACCTTGGTGGGATCAACCATAATTCCACCATTGGACAACACGTGTCCAAGAAAAGGTACCTCATGAAACCAGAATTCACATTTGCTGAACTTTGCATACAGCTGGTGTTCCCGCAATCTAGTGAGAACAACTCGCAAATGTTCAACGTGATCTTCTTCGTCTCAGAATAGACCAAGATATCATCTATAAATACCACCACAAATTTGTCCAACTCGGGCATAAACACTGAATTTATCAGATACATAAAATGTGCAGGGGTGTTGGTCAATCCAAAAGACATAACAAGGTACTCATACAGACCATATCTTGTAGAGAATGCAGTTTTTGGAACATCCTCAGGCCGAATCTTGAGTTGATGATAACCAGATCTCAAATCAATCTTAGAAAAGACTTTGGCTTTCGACAACTGATCAAATAAGATATCTATACATGGCAGAGGGTACTTATTCTTGATTGTAACTGCATTCAAGGGTCTATAATCTACACACATGCGTAGGGATTGATCCTTCTTCTTTACAAAGATAGCTGGGCACCCCCACGGAGATGAACTAGGATAGATAAGGCCTTTCTTTAGAAGTTCATTCAACTGGGTCTTAAGTTCGGCTAGTTCATTGGGAGGCATTCTATATGGCCTTCTAGAGATGAGCACTATACCAGGAAGCAACTCTATCTTGAACTCCACTTCTCAATCTGGGGGCAATCCAAGCAAATCATCGGGAAAAACATCTAGAAAGTCACACACGACAGGGATATCTGCTAAAGACTTGGCTTGCACCGCATTGGTCGTGCAAGAAAGATTGATGTCCCTGGGTAGTTGTACAAGAAAACCCTCCTGATTACCAGGATCTCTGAGCATGACTACCCTAGTCGATGTATCAATAAGCACTCCATGATGGCTCATCCAGTTCATTCCCAATATCACATCGATACCTAGCCCTAGCAAAACTACCAGATCAACCTGATAACTTCGCCCCTCTATCTCAAATTGTACGTCCCCAACTACCAGCTTGGTGGGATAATACCACTAGCAGCCCTAATGCAATAACCCTCACCCTCAATAGTGTATGTTTTCTGCATAAACTTGGATGCAAATACTGGACTAATAAATGAATGCGAAGCACCTGAATCAAATAGTACAACTGCAGGGTGTTGATCAATCAGAAACTTACCAGCAGTTACCACCTCTCCTGAAGGAATCTTAGTGATATTAGTGTGGTTCACCTACCCCTGACGGCCACCTTGGTAGTTATTCTTCTTAGGGTAAGGGCACTCCCTTGCCCAGTGGCCTATCTTGTTGCAATTCTAGCATGGCATGTTGCTTGGAGGGGCCTTGGAACTACCCTGACTAGTAGTGCTCTTGGGAAGAGCAACTGTAAACACCTTGTGAAACCCAGTCTCGGCGGGGTTCTTCTTTAGCGGTGGGTGGAATTTAGCAGCTGATGTTGGAGGATGGAATGGAGCCTTCTGTGCGACTAGAGCCTTGGATTGTGAGGCACCCGCCTCATAGGCCCGCTTATGACTTTTTGAAGCAGCATACACAGCATTGTTGTTCTCTTGCAATAAGGCATCACTCACAAACTCATTAAAAAGAGCACACTTGCAATTTCCCATGGTCTTCATCAATTTGGGGCTAAGTCCCCGCTTGAAGTTAGCAATCTTTTTGGCATCTGTGTCCATAAACTCGGTAGCATACCTTGCAAGGTTGTTGAAAGCCTGCAGGTATTCATTCAAGCTCTTGTTCCCCTAGGTCAGCTTCATGAACTCTGTATGCTTGATTGCCATGAGACCAGGAGGAATGTAATTTCCCCTGAAAGCAGACTTGAACTGATCCCAAGTGATTTGGGCATTAGCGGCATAGTGGACCAATGATGACTTCACCAAATGCCAGCTGGCCCATGCAGTTAGTGAGATGTGTACTCAGTCTTCAGCACCTCAGTCAAGCGGAGCACATGGAACTTCTGCTCAAGAGTATTCAACCACTCATCAGCTTGTAGGGGCTCCTCAGCCTCCTTAAAGATCAGGGGTTTCGTGTCAAGGAAATCCTTGAAGTCACTATAATGATTTGGTTCCGGTCCTTGGCGTGGACCACGACCATCCCAATTGGCAATCGTACAGAGGGCCTCGGCCATAGTGCGCTGTCCTTCTGCAAGCATTGCTATTAATTCCATTGGTGTGGGTGGTGGTGGCGGTGGAAGATCATCATCATCACCCGCACTGGTGGAACGAGTACGAGGCATCTGCACAATGCGCAACCAGTAATTATTAATGATGTTAGCATATTGGAGAGGAACAATGTAATTGTGCCAAACTGAATTTACTGATGAGAATGAAAACTTCATACAATAAACAGAGGCAATAATTCATTCTCCAATCACCACATCATCAAGTAGATTACTAGCGCCATATGCAGTGCATTCCAACATGACAAGTTTTAAACTTAACCATTACGATACGCATCCCGAAGGGAGCAAATTAAAGTACATTACATGTCGAGTTCGAATTTAAAAAGGTACATCCAACATCAGTCTTTGTACTTAAGTTCATTACATCAATGACCGCAAAAGCTTAGCTAGTGGGACTTGCTAACAAACTACTCGTCGAAGTGATCGCTATCCACATCGGAGACACCTTGAACTTCTTCTAGGTCTTCCTCTTCTTCTTCTGCAGGCTCAGCTGCATTGACATCCATCTACACATCCTCTTCTTCCTCATCGGCCTCAATCACTTGAGGTCCACCCACATTTGGATACCTTGGTATGGGGCAAGGAATAGGAAACAGACGATTGTGCAGTTGATGGTGCTCAACCTGAAGCTCTTCAAGCTGTTCTTGGAGTGCTTGCTCCCTTTGAAAGGCGTTGTGGTTAGCCAACATCCAACCCCGACGTCTTTCTTCTGCTAACTCTAAAGCTGCATCTCTGTGATGGGTCACACGATCCAACTCTTGTGCAGCCTCATCTCTCTCAATAGTGAGGTTCATCAGCTGGTTATGAAGCTCGTCTCTCTCGCGTGCGGTTTGACCCCACTGTTGCAGACGATAATTTGCAATACCGCGAATCTCCTCAACTTCTTGCTAAGCTCTCCCACATGCATCCGCCCTACGGCGATACTTGTGGGCACGCAACCTGAACTTGTGCTGGGCTTCCATTGCCTTGCCAGCTTCATCTAGCACACTTGAAAGGGTGTTTTGCCTGACTCGACAAAGCTTCAAGACTGTCATCATAACACTCATTCCAGCATTGTCGCTCTGCACACGTTCGCCACGGCCTCGAACCAAGGCCTAACCAATGTCCTAAGTCCACTAAGCCTCAATAGGAGACACTCAGGGAATGGATGAAGCAGGTCCACCCACTAACTCATCCCCAAAGCTTTGTGCTATATCCATCAGCACATCAAGGGCAGCAACCTGAGTGGCTTCCCATGGGCTTTGTCCATCAGTCTCAATGCTCCACCCATGCTACAACTGTAACACCCCAGGTGTTTGCCACCAGTTAAGCAATGGGTTGAGCTCAAACATGACATGTTAAGTGGTGATGACGGTGTCAAGATCAATTCTACAAGAGCGGGCTCCAACTTGGACATGGGCAACACACCTTTGCTTGCTTATTGGCCCTTTTCAGATATATACCTAAGTAATGTTGAAGGTGCTTCTTTCATGTGCCTCGCATCAATTTCCACCCACATGGATGATTGGAAAAGTTTCATAAAGTTTGGAATCAAGAAATCACATGAAATGACAAGTTATGTCCTCGCCTGAATTACTTTATTAGATGAATAAGAACATGTAATGACAAACAAACATTGCAACCTTGCTCAAACAACTATACTTACACTTGTGAATAAAAGTCATGAAGGGTTCCTGTTGAGCGGAGGACAAGAAAATACCTCCATCGGTCTAAAACTTGGATTTAAGCTTTATCGTGATGCTACTTTGACCTGTGTTGACCAATCAATTATAGTGCTTGCTTGGAGTTGCACCTTAAATCAAAGTTGAAGTTTGAGTAGAGTAGAACAAACTTTGTTTAATGGTCTAGAGCTAGATCAGCTTTGAAGCAAGTCAAACCGAGCCCTCAAGTTGGAATCCATGGTTGTTTTGGAGCTCAAAAATTTGGCTAAGTCCTTAATCGACTGAAACTGAGATTTCAGTTTTCGTTTACTCTTCTTTGGAGCCTTGTATCTCTCCAACCAGGCCGAATCAGACTTTGACGCTTTAAGAAAAGTTGGAGATGTCTCGTAGATCTACAACTTTTATTAATAGAGTTTTGCTAACTCGTCGTGGTTTAGGAGTTACGGAGGCATGAAATATGAGTTTCAGTGGTATGTTTGAGGTAGAATTGGAAATTTGAATTTTATGAATAGTGTCGTCACCGTCACCGTGCAGACTGCTAGCGCCGCGTGGTTCGCCTCTGCTGCCCTCGCTGCCACAGGCCGTGCCCTCGCTGCCACCTTGCCGTGCTTAAGTCTAGGACCAGCACCTTCCTCTCCACTCACTCCCTCTCCATTCTCCCTCTCCCTCTCTTCTCTGCCTCTCCCTGCTAGCGCCATGGCCGAGCTGGGCAAGACGGCGCTGCTGCTGGCGTTTCTCTCCCTCTCCTCCTCCTTTCTCAAGCTGCTCTGCCCGCCGCTGCCAGCCACGGTAGGACCGTAGCCAGCCACCGTGGCCTTGACTCGTCGCGCCTCGCCGTTCACTGCACCGAAGCCCGGTCGACCGCAGCTTGGTGTTGCCGAGCCCGGCCAGCCGTGGCCTGGCCACGACGTCATCAGGCCGGCTGCCAGCACACCTTGTCGACCGGTGCACCTCAACCTTGGCCTGCTCCTCGCCGACGAACAGCCCGGCCACCTCCCCGGTGAGCCCCCCCCCCCCCCCCCCCCCCGACCGCAGTCGTCGTTTCCTGCGTCCAGTGTCCAGAGGAAGAAGAAGAGGGAGTAAATCGGAAATAGAAGCTTTTTCATGTGTTCACCTTGCATAAATGCTAGACACATATATTTACAGATATGGGCTTAGTTCGTTTCTGAGGTCTCCAGGGTTCCGAATGCAAAAGTATTTTTCCTTTTTCGTTTTAATCTTTTCTTTTGCAGATTTCTGTGCTGAACTTTGGAAAATCGTAGTAATTAGTAGAAAAATCGTACAATAGTAAATAAGGACATTTTGGAATCCTTATGAAATTGTCCATGCATTAGATCTATAATGTGGCATGTTTTAGTTTAAATATTTTGCTGTAAAAATAGATCTATGCAGCTAGGTTCTTGATACTTGCCATGTCTTGTCTTTTTCATAACTGCAGTTTTTGTGCTCCAATAAATGTGAAATTTTTGTGGAGTGCTACTATGGTGATTGTTGTTGTCTGGTAAAAATTTCAGGAGTTTAGGATTTATAGTTTAAGAGTTATAAAAATAACAAATGCCCTGTATTGCTTTGCTTCTACTCTGAACAGTTCTACATGTTTGAATTAATTGGCTCAATTAAGTTATGAATCATGACTTGTTGAAAATACATGAGTTGTGATACTTTTCTTAAGATTTCCAAAAAGTTAAATATCATGATTTTTGGTTAAGTAGATCTGGAGTTATTCTTGCTTAAATCTCTGTGGCTGTTTCTGCCCAAACCCAGACAGGGTTTCCTTGTTCTTACTGTGGGGCCTTCTTACTAGTAGAATTAGCTTTAGGTGTTTACAACAAAGTTGTTTAGAATTTGACAAGCTTTCTAAAATGTCTAGAACCACATTTATTGGACATATATAACTCCATTTATAGCTGTTTAAAGTGGCATGTCAGTTTCTGTCTATGTTTTGGACAGAGATGCAATTATTGGATTAATTGACCCTTCTAACTGTAGAATCATCTTAATATGAGAATAAGAAAGTTGTAGGTAACTTCCTAAGCTTTTCAAAAAGTTATGGTTCATGTTTGTTGGAGGTCTAGAACTCCAGTTATGCTTCTCTGAAGATGCTATCAGTTTTCTATACCACTGCTGTTGGGCTGGATTTGCAGTTTTGCTTGTGCAATTATTTTTGTGGTGTAAATGATGTTTGCTATGGTTGTAGTGAATACAAAAGTTGTAGCAAATTTCATGATCTTGCTTGTGTTCAAATTGTAAGGTCATAGGCCAGATAGTGTAGGAGTTACATGACTTTTAAGTCTTCTGTCAGGTTTTGATTTTATTCTGAGCAGATCTGAAAGATGCTAGTGTTTGATTTAGTTAGGATTTGAATTAGTTTTTGGTGATAATAACAAAGTTGTAGATAATTCATGTATCTAGCTCATGTTAAAATTTTGTGGTATTTGGCCTTGTGGTTTGTGAGTTATGCCTGTTTAAAGTTGGGTTTCAGAAATGGCTGCTCTCTGTCTTGTTTAGACCAGTTTCTGTAAATGGGTATATTTGACTTATTTAACTTGAGAATCATGCTAAGATGATTAAATATGAATTGTCTAAAATTTCATAAGGTTTCCATAATGTCTTCTTGCAATTCATTTGGATTTGTGTAACTCTAGTTATAGCTAAATCTTGTAGCTGCTGTTTGCATGTCCAGAAATTGACAGATTCCAATTATAGTTGTTTGCTTGTATATTGCTAAGTGTGGCTCATACCTTTGATGATGGTTGAGTTAGAGTACCTGAGATCTTGGGAAACTTGTGTCATGCTTGGTGTTGTCATCTTCTTTGCTATCGTGGCATGATAAATTGTGCGATATTTAAAGTAAGCAATGCGAAGTGCTTGTGCATGTTAACGTAACATTGTGCTTGTCTTACTTACTGCATGCGCTGCATTGTCTATTGCACTTCCATGTATTCATACACATGCATCTTGCATCTCATTTAGGTACGCTAGATGAACCACGTGAAGGATGTGATGTGGAGTCAAACCCGAAGACGGTGTTTGGTGGATCTATCTCGAAGATGGAAGGACTAAGCAAGTGCTAGGACCGGAGATGTCACCAAGTCGGTGCAAGCTAACTGAACTGACTTGTGTCGGATCCCAGGCAAGCCCCGAAGCATTTTAAGTCTCCCAGTATTTTACAAATGATTACTTAAGTACTTATGATTGATGCATTAGGTTATAAGAGTTGAATGGAACCACTTGATGCATATAAATTCCTTGTCCAGATATTACACCTTTAACCGGTATAGGTCCAGGATCGAATATATGCTTAGCCATGCTTAGACCGGTAGAAGTCGGGTGATATCCTGTCACCTGCGAGATATAGGTGGATGCCGGAGCACGGTTGGCTATATTTGCTATCGTGGAAAAGAACCATGGGGTAAAAGTAAACCGAGGCCGGGTGGAGTCTATGTGTAGGTTGACTCATGTGATTCCGTCTATGTCGATTAAGGACCGTACCGTTGTTGGCGCTTCTGACAAGATTGAACGCATGCCAATCACTTAGCTGGCCGGATAACTCATTCCGACCGCAAAGCCAAGTAGCTCAACTCAGGCTGGGACCCATTCTGTTGTGCGCTCCTTGCGGGGGGCGATCAGACTGAGCCCAAGGGCAGGCTAGGCCTGAACGTCCTGGCATCTGGTGTCCCAGATTGTGCGGCGCGGTACGGACCCGCAAAATGTGGACCTAAGTTGTACCAAAGGTGACCTAAGGTGACCGTTGATCTGGTCTGCCTGGGTTTGTGTTAGGAATAAATTCCCAGCTGGTTGAAATCGATTCGAATCGCTGTCTCTCCCGGATAGTGAGAAACTTGGCTAGTCCCAACATCATAGTAATTGGATTATGGAATGTGATGGTTCGGATAAACATGGAATTACTATACCTGTTATGGTTACTATTGTATGCTCTAAAAAGATATACCACATGTTTGGCACAGGATAGTTGCTAATCTAGAGATGGATAGTTCTAATTAACTTGATGATAGAATTATAATTGTATAATTGAGATAATCGCTTTTTATGCAAAATGTTGTCAAGCTACCTTCACTTATAAAGCCTTGCATACTCCTTGGAGTCAATTTTATTTCTGGTTATGATGGGTAAGTCTAGCTGAGTACATTCGAGTACTCAGGGTTTATCCCACCATGTTGCAGGTGAGGTTTTGGCCTACTGAAGATGGTGGCTAACCGCCGGTGGGCTCGGCGACTCTATATTTATTCTCATCTATATGCTTTTATCCGAGGATGTCACTTATGCTAGCAATGTATTTGGAACTTATATCAATGTAATCCTTTGAAAGCAAATGTTGTTTTCACTAATCGGTTTTGAAACCCAAACTTATACTATTATTTGTGAAACCATTTGTAATATTATTTCTGCTACAACTCTACGTATGTGATGTGTATTTGCTTAATCATGCGATCTTGGTTGTGATGTTGATTTACCGAGGTCCTACGTGACACTCGGCGGACTACCGGGTTTATATAAGTGAAAGTATGTGCGTGTCAATGTGTTAGCGGGGACAGCCGTACTTGATCTTGTATAAATTAGGCGGTTCTGTCATAGGGAGGTGGCCGGGTTGTTCGTTGGCGAGGAGCGGGCCAAGGTTGAGGTGCACCGGTCGACGAGGTGTGCTGGCAGCTGGCCTGATGACGCCGTGGCCAGGCCACGGCTGGCTGGGCTCAGCAACACCAAGCTGCGGCCGACCGGGCTTTGGTGCAGTGAACGGCGAGGCGCGACGAGTCAAGGCCACGGTGGCTGGCTACGGTCCTGCCGTGGCTGGCAGCGGTGGGCAGAGCAGCTTGAGAAAGGAGGAGGAGAGGGATAGAAACGCCAGCAGCAGCGCCGTCTTGCCCAGCTCGGCCATGGCACTGGTAGGGAGAGGCAGAGAAGAGAGGGAGAGGGAGAATGGAGAGGGAGTGAGTGGAGAGGAAGGTGCTAGTCCTAGACTTAAGCACGGCAAGGTGGCAGCGAGGGCACGGCAAGTGGCAGCGAGGGCAGCAGAGGCGAACCACGCGGCGCTAGCAGTCTGCACGGTGACGGTGATGACACTGTTCATAAAATTCAAATTTCCAATTCTACCTCAAACATACCACTGAAACTCATATTTCGTGCCTCCGTAACTCCTAAACCACGACGAGTTAGCAAAAACTCTATTAATAAAAGTTGTAGATCTGCACGACATCTCCAACTTTTCTTAAAGCGTCAAAGTCTGATTCGGCCTGGTTGGAGAGATACAAGGCTCCAAAGAAGGGTAAACGAAAACTGAAATCTCAGTTTCAGTCCATTAAGGACTTAGCCAAATTTTTGAGCTCCAAACCAACCATGGATTCCAACTTGAGGGCTCGGTTTGACTTGCTTCAAAGCTGATCTAGCTCTTGACCATTAAACAAAGTTTGTTCTACTCTACTCAAACTTCAACTTTGATTTGAGGTGTAACTCCATGCAAGCACTATAAGTGATTGGTCAACATAGGTCAAAGTAGCATCACGGTAAAGCTTAAATCCAAGTTTTAGACCGATGGAGGTATTTTCTTGTCCTCCGCTCAACAGGAACCCTTCATGACTTTTATTCACAAGTGTAAGTAGAGTTGTTTGAGCAAGGTTGCAATGTTTGTTTGTCATTACATGTTCTTATTCACCTAATAAAGTAATTAAGGCGAGGACATAACTTGTCATTTCATGTGATTTCTTGATTCCAAACTTTATGAAACTTTTCCAATCATCCATGTGGGTGGAAATTGATGTGAGGCACATGAAAGAAGCACCTTCAACATTACTTAGGTATATATCTGAAAAGGGCCAATAAGCAAGCAAAGATGTGTTGCCCAAGTCCAAGTTGGAGCCCGCTCTTGTAGAATTGATCTTGACACCGTCATCACCACTTAACATGTCATGTTTGAGCTCAACCCATTGCTTAACTGGTGGCAAACACCTGGGGTGTTAGTACAACAGTCTTGTGGGGTTTTGCGGCACTACAAAGGTCACGACGTACCATGGTACATCTCCCAATGGTACCGCCTACCTTCACATGTAGCTGGGTGCGTCTAGGTACCCAACTGAACTGAGCACCCTCTAGAGCAAGGTGGGAGTACCAAACTGGTCCAAAAAGGTGCTGCTACTAGTAGGAAACACTTGCGCGGCCATCTGTATCAAAAAGGGATGCAATTCACGTGAGAGGATTATTTTGCTGAGAGATTGCACTTTATACTTGGGATAAGCAATTATAAGGGAGGGAGTAATGCAATATGAATGACATGAGTGAATATGATGCATGCTTGTTCCGTACGTCCTCACAAACCTAGGAAAAATTAAGCTTTAGTGGAATATATGGTGGCATACATACGTTCTCTCAATTAGCGGTAACTAGTCGATCTACACGGTGCGTTGTTAGCGTACCTGTAGAAAACTTCATTGCAGCCCAACCCAACAAGATATAATGCTAATTACACAAGTAGTAACTAAGATACTCTCCATATATACATCCCAGATATATATACTTCGGTATCCAAACTACGCAACAAATATACCCACAATTAAGTACCTTCATATATACATGTATGCAACATGTAAATACTCCAGTAACCACAACTAGCTCTCCCCTAGACCGACGGTTGGACGGTCATGCTCTCGCAACTCACACTTACCTTAGCGCAGAGGCAATTGATCCATACATTATCATTCAAGCGAATGGCATCCATGCAATATCACGCCGCATGGACGATGAAATAGAAACAATCAATTCCCCTAAGTTAGTAATTATATATAAGCCACCTAGAAGTCCTTAAGTGGGCTATAAGGGATGTGATCACCAGTACACCATACAATTTTTTATTTTTGAACACTTATATATAACTATAAGTTGGAAAACCATTTTTACAACAAAAGTTTTTGTTTTAAATAGCCATAAGACATGTTTAATGTTGAATCTAGCTCTGATACCAGCTGTCATAGAACCGACCAATTTATAAGAGCACAAGTACAAAAACAATCGCCGAAACGATCAAATTCTCGAACTTGAGCCCATATAAATCCGGTAGTCAACTAAAATCTTGAAGGATTTCAAACCAACTTGCATACAACTAAGATCACAATAATTCAACATAACATATCATACGTTACAACATTTCGCAGACGTTTGCAAATAGATTACATCATCACAGAGTCATCGTTATTACAAAACAAGTCTTGTAAAATACGCGGAAGCAAATAGTTTAACTTACACACCCGAGTTCAAATACAAATACTGGTTCACTGATCACAACCCGCAAAAGCATTCAGATACGAGAAACAGATATCATGCCCATGATCTAGTCTTCGTCACCCGCCGGGTGGAGACAATACTTACAGAATCCCTGATATAGAAGGTCATCTGTAACAAGAGGGAATAAACCCTGTGTACAGGAATGTACTCAGCTAGACTTACCCATCGAAAACCAAACAAATGACACCAATGATTATGCATAGCTTAATTTAGTGGATCTGGCTGACACTTTCTTTTTGCGGAAAAGCATAAGTAATAATGATCAACTCTTAACCTGAACTAGCAGTGACTTTTTAGCCATTAACCTGTCATCTATATTAGCACCTGTACTAAGCAATCATTTTATTAGGGTGCAAACATTAATAACCATATCAGGTATACATTGTGGCAACCTTATCATCATCATCCATTTAACTATATTGTTAAATTAATTGAATCTACGTTGCCGCTGCTCAGTCAAGTTCTCACTATCCGGGAGAGACGGTGATTCGAATCGATTCCTATCCAGCTGGAGGGGTATTCCTAAACACAAACCCTGCTTCCCCCGTCAGGGTCGCAAACGAGTCACCTTTGGTATGATTCAGGAGTCGCGAGTCCAAATAGATCGACATTCTCAGAGAACCACTCTGCCAAGGTTGTTCGGGACTCTAACCCGCCTTGGACTTATGCCAATGGCTCTCCGCACATCCTTACTACCTCCAGAATGCATGCCACTGCTCGCGTCCCCGGCCTGAGTTGAGCTACTAGGCTTCACGGTCGGAACGACTTATCTGGCTAGCTAAGTGTTAGGCTGCGTTCAACATGACATAAGGACATACAGCGTATCGGTCCTTAAACAACTTAGACGAAGTCACTATGTCCAAACCTACACAAGACTCCACCCAGTCTTAATTCATTATTAACATGGTTCTTTTCCATGATAGCAAATATAGCCAACCATGATCCACCTCATCCTAAAGCTCACAGGTGACAGGAAATCACCTAACTTCTACCGCACTAAGCATGGCTAAGTATTTAACATGTTCTTGAACTGAAATAGGATTCCAGTGCGATATCTGGACAAGGATGGATATATAATGCAACAATTGGTTCCAACCAATTCCTATACTTAATGCATCATCAATGAATAAAAGATACTCAAGGTATTTGTAAAAACATGGGAGGCTTAATATGCTCCGGGGCTTGCCTTTTAGGAAAGAGGAAGGCTGGTGGTCAGGGCACTCGGGCAACTCCTCCACGGCGGCTGCTTCGTCGGCTTCCTGCACCTCAGACTCCCCTCCTGGTTGGCTCCCTTGAACTCTAGCAACGTCACTCCCTCCAGCACACCTATTGCATGAATGCACAAGATAAATATCATGGATGCACATGAATGAATGTCAGGGATGCTCGAGGAATGCACATGTTTGTTGTAGTCTGCATATTCCAACTTAAGCCCTATTCAAATAACTTTACTTACCAAGTTTATACAACCTAATGTATAATTGCTCATCTTCAGTTAATGACCTAGCACCTGCACCTAAGCATATTCTCAAATTAGGCTAACCCCTAAACAATCAACGAGAACATTGCAACAAGCATACACTCAAGCATTTGTATTTTAGCAAAATAGAGACTATATAGCGGTACAGTAAACTGGCCCTAACTGGAGATTGAGAAATACAAATGACATGCAATAAGATAATTTGGAAAGCTTATGAAATTGTCTACAATTCATTTTCAGACCTCAAAGCATGATTCAAACCTTTACTAGGTCGAATTCCTCAATCAACAGAACTTTGTCTTCCCAAGGCAGAGAGTAGGCAAAACTGGAACCTAACTTTAAACAGCTGTAGTTCCTAAACTACTAGGCCAAATGCCCTCAAATTTTGACAGGAGCTAGATACATAAAGTATCCACAACTTTTGTATTCATCACATTCACAGCAAACCAAAATATCATGGGGAACTTTATAAAGTCCCCAGATCTATCCAGAGGGATCTCATGCCAACAAATAATTATTAACTTATGATGTAACCACATAATTGGACCAAACTAACTTTACTCACTTATTACATATATCACAAGAACACCAGAAATTAGGGTGTTCATCACCAAAACATTTCTTTTAATACTTTTCTTAATTTATTTAATTAATTAGAGGAAATGGTAAACATATAATAAAACTACACCATTAAATCTACAAAAATTATAGTAGATACTACATGCTCTAATTAGACCAATATAAAAATTTCAGACCATTTGAGCAAGGATAACAGCCTACACAAAAATGATAAGACATAATGGCTTAAAATGACATAATTAGGAAACCTTAGTGAAAAGTGTCAAGCAACAGATTTCATATTTTTCCTATCATCCTTAAGGTACTAGGATACTACTCACAAAGTTTCATGAACATAGGATTCCTAGATAATTTACAAAAATTCACTCAAGTATCAATCAATGATAAAAGGAAAATCTATAACTCAAAAACCCTACATGCAATGACTCTCAAATTTTAACTAGAGCTTCTACTAAGCAAGACTAGCTTACCCACAAAATTTCATAATTTTTGGATCACAGAAACTCAAGATATAATTCAAACAAATTTGCATGCATTTGAAAACACATTTCAAGTTCCTATTTAATTCATCCAAAATTTCTACATCATGTGCTCATATCATATTTTTCTTAAATACTAGACCTCACTGTGAGTCTAACAAAATTTGAATCACACCATTTGGATCTACACATTTGCAGATACAAAATTCACAAAACAGCATTCAAAACTGGAAATTTGAACTAGCTTTTAAACAAACAGTCACTAACGCGTGGGACCTGCCTGTCAGCCAGACCCACTTGTCAGCGATACAGAACAGGGGAGGTGGCATTCGATGGCGCGGCGGTGGTCTAGCTCACCGACGGCGAGGACTTCGGCGACACCAAGGCCACCTACGTGCTCTACGTGATGAGGGAAACCGATTGGTGCTACCGGCGAGACCTAAGACGTAGCGGAGGTGGCTTGTCGCCGGTGATGGCGGCACAGCAAAGCTCCGGCGCGAGGTGCCGGCGATGGCAACCCATGGCTGCCTCAACCGAGCATCGTACGAGCTACAGGGGGTCGCCACGGTGCTACCCAAGCAAAGAGAAGAGGACGGGAAGGTTCCTAGCTACCCCGACCACGGTGGCCTTAACTCCGACGAGGACACGCTCATGGTGGC
Source organism: Miscanthus floridulus (assembly GCF_019320115.1). Taxonomy (NCBI): domain Eukaryota; kingdom Viridiplantae; phylum Streptophyta; class Magnoliopsida; order Poales; family Poaceae; genus Miscanthus; species Miscanthus floridulus. The sequence goes on along the minus strand of NC_089580.1, from coordinate 98,477,763 downwards.
GGTGGCGGGAATGGTCAATGCGCCCTTACCAAAGCTCAAACGGCTCAGCTAAGAGGTGGAGGAGGTAGAGGAGGACACGGCGGAGCCGTGGTGAAGATGTAGTTCGCGTTTTTGCGGCGGCGAGCGCGCATGAGCTCGTCGGAGCTGCTGTGGCTGTTGCTACGGCGGTTCGGGCGAGCGGAGGAAGCGAAGGAGAAGGCAGAGCGCGTGCGGGCGAACTGAGGGGCAGCAGGGCGCTCTCCACTTCAAGCCGGCCAGCACGCGGTGCGGTTAGGCCAAGCTAGGCGTGTGGCGGCCACGCGGCGGCCATCTTCTGACCTCGGTCGGCCATGACCGGTCTGAACCTTGCGTTTTAGAGTTCAACGATCCCGACTGACAGACGAAGTTTGATAGTGATTAACTCCTAATCCGTGATGATATAGCTCAAGGTATAATTGACAAAGTTGAACATCTACATGTGAACTACAACTTTTACAATTGGCGCTCGAGCTAGTTTGGCTTTGTTTGGGAGATACAATACGCTAAACATCAGTACATGGAACTGAAACATGCTTTGTGACTTAGAAATTTTTTAGAGTTACAAAATAGATCTCAAAACTGACTTGTGGGTCCTTTTTGAACATGTTGTACACATTTTCATGACTTGGCTCCTAAACAAAGTTTGTTCCTTATAAAATTTTCTACAACTTTGCTTTAGGTTTCTCAGACATGCAAACATCCTAAGCTACACTTTTTAAATAGTCAAACAAAAAGGGTTTAGGGGTCAAAACAAGTCAAACCACTATTTGAAATCACAATTAGGCAACATGATCCATATGAACAATGTTCCAAATGGCATTCTAGGTGTCACTAAGTTGTTCAAGAGAATTATTAGCCACACCACACCTTGGTCACACAAGAATCAAGCATTATATGTACTAAAACAATGAAAAACACACGAAATGTTACAATTATTTCATAGTTATGTTTCACATGTTTCATGATCTTGTTGCATAGTATTAACTAACCATATTTCACTAAAGTGAGTTGCACATGTTGCACTTAAGTGTTGCACACTATTCATTTCATAAAAGAAACAACACACATGAAATATGTAACATGTTGCAATGTTTCAAAATTATGTTTCATGTGATATAAGCTTATGAATGAATGAATGATGCTCATGTTCATGAAATGTAAGTGCAAATGTGGATACATATCAGGTCCATCCAAAATGATTTATGAGCCTATAGTATGTTTGGCGGAAACCGTGCACCTATCTTGCACAGACATTAACACTATCTCAAAATGGACCGAAATGAGATTCCACATGACCCACGTCACCTTCCTCTATAGGGTGTGTCCAAAACGATTTTTGAGCCTATAGTACATTCGGCGCAAACCGTGCACCTATCTTGCGTCAAGATTAGCACTATCTCCAAATGGAATGAAACGAGAATCAACTTGAGCCTCGTCACCTAGGAGTACCATCAGGTGCATCCAAAATGATTTCTGACCCTATGGTACGTTTGGCGCAAACCGTGCACCTATCTTACACCAACACTGACACTGTCTCCAAAAAACTAAAATGAGATTCCACATGACGCACATCACCTAGGTGTTCCTTTAGGTGCATCCAAAACAACTTTAGAGCATATGGTACGTTCGGCGCAAACCTTGCAACTATCTTGCGTCAGGATTAGCAGTATCACAAAAAGGACCAAATCAAGCTTCCACTTGAGCCTTGTCACCTACGAGTACCATGGGGTGCGTCCAAAATGATTTCTGAGCCTATGGTACGGTTGGCACAAACCGTGCACCTATCTTGCACAGACACTAGCACTGTCTCAAAACGGACCAAGAGGAGATTCCACATGACCCATGTCACCTTCCTCTATCAGGTGTGTCCAAAATGATTTTCAAGCATGTGTTAGGTTCGGCGCAAACCATGCACTTATCTTGCGTCAAGATTAGCACTATCTCCAAACGGACCGAATCGAGCTTGCACTTGAGCCTTGTCACCTAGAAGTACCATCGGGTGTGTCCATAATGATTTCTGAGCCTACGGTACATTTGGGGAAACCATCCACATTTCTTGCATGGATTCTAACACTGTCTCTAAACGGTCCGAAATGAAATTCCACATGACCCACATCATCTAGGAGTTATATTGGGTGTGTCCAAAATGATTTTTGAGCCTGTGGTACGTTCGGTGCAAACCATGCAGCTATCTTACGTCCAGATTAGCACTATCTCCAAATGGACCAAAATGAGCTTGCACTTGTGCCTTGTCAACTAGGAGTACCATCGGGTGCATCCAAAATGATTTGTAAGCCTAGGGTACATTTGGCACAAACCGCACACCTATCTTGCACCGACACAAACACTATCTCCAAATGGACCAAAACAAGATTCCACATGACCCACATCACCTAGGAGATCCATCGGATGCGTCCAAAATGATTTACCAACCTATGGTACATTCGGCGCAAACCATGCACCTATCTAGCGTCAAGATTAGCACTATCTCCAAACATATCAAATCGTGATTCTAGTTTAGCCTCGTCACCTAGGAGTACCATCTAGTGGATCCAAAATGATTTCTGAGCCTATGGTACGTTTGGCGCAAACTGTGCACCTATCTTGCACCGACACTAACACTGTCTCAAAATGGACTAAAACAAGACTCCACTGACTAACATTACCAAGGAGATCTAACTAATGCGCCCAAAAGGATTTCCAAGCCTATGGTAAGTTTGACGCAAACTGTGCTCCTATATTGCATCAAGATTAGCACTATCTTCAAACAGACTCAATAGAGCTTCCACTTGAGCCTCGTCACTAGGTGTATCGGGTGCATCCAAAACGATATCTGAGCCTATGGTACGTTTGGCGCAAACTATGCACCTATCTTGCATAGACATTAACACTATCTCAAAACAGACCAAAATGAGATTCCACATGACCCAGGCCACCTTCCTCTATAGGATGTGTCCAAAATGATTTTCGAGCCTATGGTACGTTCGGTGCAAACCATGCACCTATCTTGCGTCAAGATTAGCACTATCTCCAAATGGAATGCAACGAGCATCCACTTGAGCCTCGTCACCTAGGAGTACCATCGGGTGCATCCAAAATGATTTCTGAGCCTATGGTACGTTTGGCACAAACCGTGCACCTATCTTACACCGACACTGACACTGTCTCCAAAAAAACTAAAACAAGATTCCACATGACGCACGTCACCTAGGTGTTCCTTCGGGTGTATCCAAAATGACTTTAGAGCATATGGTACGTTCAGCGCAAACCTTGCACCTATCTTGCATCAGGATTAGCACTATCACCAAACATACCGAATCGAGCTTCCACTTGAGCCTCGTCACCTAGGAGTACCATCAGGTGCGTCCAAAATGATTTCTGAGCCTATGGTACGGTTGGCACAAACCGTGCACCTATCTTGCACAGACACTAGCACTGTCTCAAAATGGACCGAAAGGAGATTCCACATGACCCACGTCACCTTCCTCTATCGGGTGTGTCCAAAATGATTTTTGAGCTTGTGTTAGGTTCGGCGCAAACCATGCACTTATCTTGCGTCAAGATTAGCACTATCTCCAAATGGACCGGATCGAGCTTCCACTTGAGCCTCGTCACCTAGGAGTACCATTGGGTGTGTCCATAATGATTTCTGAGCCTACGTACGTTTGGTGCAAACCGCAAACCTTTCTTGCATGGATACTAACACTATCTCTAAATGGTCCAAAATGAGATTCCACATGACCCACGTCATCTAGGAGTTATATCAGGTGTGTCCAAAATGATTTTCGAGCCTATGGTACGTTCGGCGCAAACCGTGCACCTATCTTACGTCAAGATTAGCACTATCTCCAAGTGGACCAAAACGAGCATCCACTTGAGCCTTGTCAACTAGGAGTACCATCGGGTGCGTCCAAAATGATTTCTAAGCCTATGGTACATTTGGCGCAAACCGCGCACCTATCTTGCACCGACACTAACACTGTCTCCAAATGGACCGAAACGAGATTCCACATGACCCACATCACCTATGAGTTCCATCGGGTGCGTCCAAAATAATTTACCAGCCTATGGTACATTCGATGCAAACCGTGCACCTATCTTGCATCAAGATTAGCACTATCCCCAAATAGACCGAATCGAGCTTCCACTTGAGCCTCGTCACCTAGGAGTACCATCTGGTGTGTCCAAAATGATTTATGAGCCTATGGTTCGTTGGGCGCAAACCATGCGCCTATCTTACACTAACACTAACACTATCTCAGAATGGACAGAAACGAGACTCCACATGACCCACATTACCTAGGAGATCCATCTGATGCGTCCAAAATGACTTCCGAGCCTATGGTAAGTTCGACGCAAACTGTGCTCCTATATTGCATCAAGATTAGCACTATCTTCAAATGGACTCAATAGAGCTTCCACTTGAGCCTCGTCACTAGGAGTATCGGGTGCATCCAAAACGATTTCTGAGCCTATGGTATGTTTGGTGCAAACCATGTACCTATGTTGCACACACATTAACACTATCTCAAAACATACTGAAATGAGATTCCACCTGACCCACATCACCTTCCTCTATAGGGTTTGGCCAAAATGATTTTCGAGCCTATGGTACGTTCGGCGCAAACCATGCACCTATGTGGCCTCATCCTAGGGCCGTAGGAGGGGCCAACGTTCATGGCACTACAAAGTCAACTAAAATGAAGGGTCAAGTTACGCTTGGCATTATAGACATGGCGGGACGAACCCACAACCAAAACATTCTAGTGAATTACAATCCCTCGTTTGGCTTGAAGGCTCGGTCCTAAGGCAATCAATCAACAACATGACATTAAAATCCAATCAACACAATCAACAATGAGATGGAGTAGAACATAACGATAGCAAGAGATAGACCAACACAAAGGCATGGCACAAGTAGTAATAGATAGATCATGTATGAACAAGTATAAATGACAAGTATGCAATGAAATGAAAAGCGAGGAGCTTTGTCGATGTTGAGGATGGAGTCGACGACGTTGAAAGGTTCAACCTTGATGATGGTGGGGAAGGCGAGGCTCACTACAGTAGATCAACAGAGCATTGGGACGAGCTACGTCTAGCTATAGCTAGCTCTGGTCGACTGTGGCTTGCCGTAGGCACCCTTGGCTAGCTCTGACCTGCCTAGCGTGGCTATAGCTGGCTACAGCTAGCTGGACATGGCTACCGCTAGCTGGGAGCTCGCTGCTACTAGATGGGATAGGTTGGCATGGTTTGGCAGCTGCTGCTCCTAGTGGTGGTCAAGGACGAGGCGAATGGAGCCCCGACGAGGTAGGCATCAATGTTTGGCTCCTAAGAAATAGCATAGTAGGGCCATGGCCTCCTTGCAATGGTGAAAAACAGTGGCACAAAGGCCGGTCTTAGGCAAGGAATCATTGACCAGAAGGGAAAGGTGGAGGCTTGGGCCTTGGGGAAGCTCACTGGTGGTGTAGAAGGGGCTCGACAGCGAGGATGCACATCGCTGTTGTCGAGGATGGTGTGCTGCAAGGGTGGCATGGCTCTAGGCTCCATGCTGGCACCACTGAGGCGGGCACGGTGGTGTCAAGGCTGCTCTGTAGGGATGCGTGGATGACAGAGATGTCGCTATAGCTTCAACATGGATGTAGGGGCAATGGGGTGGACACTGGCGTGGCATTGCTAGTCGCCAATGAAGGATACAATGAGGTCATGGCCATGGTGGAATGAAGGTGAAGGAGGTAATGATCATCATGGCTAGCTACGACACAGCAAACTCGGAGCAGGAAGGCCGGGTTGGCAAGGTAGAGGCAACGCGCAACATGGACGCAAGTTGGTAGTGGAGAGGAAGCAGGGGATAGTATTCATGGGCTACTGGTGTAGACATGGCAAGGTCACATGAGTTGTTGGGTCTAGCATGGCAAGGTCGTTCATGCATGGCCAGGGTGTCGATGAGGCAGAGATGGAGTACACCATGGTCTAGGGGGCTCCGGCGATGTACAATGGCGTGGTCGTGGCCGGCAAGACGTGGCCTTGTGGCCATGCTCGAGGAAGGAGGTCTACAGGGGGGCACAACATAGAGGTGGCCTATGAGGCGGGTGTAGAGGTGTGGCTATGGTGCTCAGCTTGGCATCGTTAGTGACCTTTAGTAGGGCGATGCGAACATAGCTAGGGTCAGAGGTGACGAGCAGGTGAGCGACGTCAAGGCGAGGTTATCATTGGGGCTTTGGTAGCGGTGCACCCACAGCCTAGTAGGACACGCCCATGACCGACTATGGCCAACCAAGGGTGGTGGCACGACGACAACAGCGAAGTCGAGGTGCACTGCTCTAGTGCGGTCATCTTAGAGTGGAGCAGAGGTAGTGAGGAGGAGGTAGGAAATGGCAGTGGCTATTGGGGAATCAAGCGAAAAGCGACGGTTGTTGTGGCTTTTATAGCAACATGAGCTAGGGCTTCACAGTGCGGACGGTGATGCCTCAGTGTCCGTACCATGGTAGGGCATGGGGCCAGCATCCATGGGCGGTGTTGGGCACGGACGCCCAAAAGCGACACGGGGTAGGCGGCTTCCCAATCGTGCGGTAGCGGCGTCTAGGAGCGCCTGCTCCCACTAGGGTTTGGGCATAGGCATGTCGGGCTTGCGGGGGCCTCCAAGTGGGCCTATGGGGGCCAAGTGTGTGGGCTTGCGGTGATGGGCCAAAGGTAGGTGCGAGCAGGCCTATGCGAGAGCTAGGCCTGAGGGAGGAGCAAGGCCGAGGCCCAGGCGGGGGTGGCGTTCAAGCTGGGCATGTGGGGAGGGGAGGCTAGTTTGGCGAGAAGTGAGGGAGAGAGGGAGAAGTGGGTCAGCTAGGAAGAGGAGGATGGTGGGCTAGTTTTGAAAGGAAAATGAGAATATATTTTCCTTTTATGATTTATGACTCTAGGAAATTGACATGAATTCAAAAGAGAATGGAGAGGAATTCGCTATGGATTTGTGCACTCCAAACATCAAGATAAAACTCAACGCTAAACCGACTCAAGAACAAAGGCACACTCCTACAAACGAATCTATATGAATGCACCAGTCTATTATCAAGCTCTCCTTAATTTGACCTATGTTTGACCTAGCGACTACATGGTTCACACATTGTAGGAAAATTTTTAAAAAGCTCGCATTTTTTGTTGCACAAAAACCTTGGATGTTACAAGAAGCAAGGTGCAACTCACCTCATATGAGCCAATCTAAAACCTTCTTTCATCATCTTCAAAGACAGTATCTCGCACATCGATAGCAAGGACCAGGATGACAAGATGCCACTACATCATGGCATTCATCCTTGTGTCAACAAACATCATCAAATCAATGATGGTCTACCGACGGTGTCTCGCTAAGGCCGAGAATGATCTTGGTTGCAAGACAACATCCCTAAATCATTGGAGATGGAGCTTTCATATAAGTATCAATGAGGTTCCTTCCTTGACCATCAAATCATTGACAAACAATGAAGAACAGCTCTTCACCATGCCGTTGGATGACAAATACTATCAAGGAAGAACTTAACTTTCCATCTCTAATAAACACCAATTCATCGACCAAGAATCAACAAAAATCAAGAAAGGTTGATGGAATAAGATCATGCAACTGTCTGCATCCTCATCTCTTGGATCAGATGGTATAAAGAAAGGTCTTGCTCAATGAACCTAAAACCATGAGCCCTCATCGACAGGTAAATAGGTATTTATCTTATAGTTGATTTCCATACAACTTTTGATTTTGAATTTTTGCATGTTTAGTTTTCAATTCAAACTCTTTTCCTTCCTGCATAATAACTTAAAACAATCTTGTCTTAAGTTATGAAAAGAAAAAAATATAAATATATCTAAATGAAATAAACATTTGCTCATATTACTTCTTTGCATAATAAATTTGTGTTAGCTTAGTTTCTCTAGAGCGTGTTGTCAAGGTTGTCCATGCCCCATAAAACACCTCTGTGGAGTGTAACAACCCACGAGATGCTTAGTGTAGTGGCAATAAAGTCCCTAACAACTCATCTTGGAACAACTAAACTCTCACTCCCCTCTCTAAAAAAGTCCTCCAGAAATAAAAAAAACAAGAACATCTTCCTAGGACAAGTTCCCTTTGGGTATTCTTGGTCACTAACCATTACATGTTGAGATTTAAAAAACAAAGGACGAACAATATCTAAGAACATGGGAGTTACAATACACTCTGAGGGATGCTTCAACATTCACACTTGACTTAAATGTCAACCATGCTCTTCCTCCTCTCAGGCTCCTATCACCCTGGCACACTGGAAAGAATCAATGAGTGGAGCAAAAGGTCCAAAAACAATGCCAACATTCATGAAGAAAGAACAAAAAGATGGCATGATAAAGGAATGAGAAAAAAGGAGTGTAACATAGGATACAAGAAGCTCATGAACAGCTCAAGATGCGAGGCTAGTCAAGCAAGGAAAGCTTCAAGCAGAAAGAAAAGATCACCACAAGTTATCTACTCTTTCTCACATTGTGACTTCACGCTCCAATGACAAAGGCAACATCTTTACGTAAGTGGTAAAAAAACAAAGCTTTCTATTGATTCTAGTATGCACATAATTAAGAAACAAACATGTTTGAGTTACAACTTTGCTTGATCGAACCTGATTAACTCAATATGATTTGTTCTTTAAGTTTGTTTATAGCACCACTCTCTTGATCTCATAGTCTTAACAAAATGAGATAAAATGTTGCATATCTTATTTTTGGGAGATGAAAGTCATAATCATGTAAAATTTGTTACATTATGTAAAGTTGGACAATTCTTCCATAGGTTAAGCAACTCAACCTTTTTGCCAGATGTACTCAAATACGACATTCATGCTCATCTTTCTGATCTTATCACCCATGATATAAGAATGAACAATGTACATAATATCCATCTTATCATGTTCAATGTGCCTAAGGCTAGAGAAGTATGAATAAAGTTTTGGTTCTGTTGGTGTTTTTCCACCAACAGAACACATGCACTTGATCTCTACCTTGTCTTTGCGAGCAGAACACACTTTGAGCAAAGTGTGGGGGAGTCGATCTCCTAATTTCTACAAGTGAAAGTTGTGAATTTGCAACAGTGCTACACACTAAACAAGATGTCGCCAGCTTCCACTACTAATGTTTCACTTCAAAATGCTGGTTTGACATTTCCTCCCATCTTCTTGGTACATGTGTACCACTTTGACATGCTTTTATGCAATTTAAAATGAACCAAGACCACACTTAGATTAAAATATTGAAAAGTGACATGTATATGACATTTTGAGATAGAAGCTTGCATAAAGATTGTTCCATGTACATACTTATGCTTGTGGGAAAAATATCATATAGGAAAATCATATTGACTAAGTTGTTGTGGAGTGTGATATAGTTCTAGAATAGAAATCCTACCAGTTCCAATCAAGGTACTTGGAGAATTTGGTTTTTTGATAAAATACTATAAAACCATAGTGTCACATACTCCTCAAAGGTGATAAATTCCTACCAGAGCCATATACGTACTTGTAGGACACAAACCTTCCAAATAAGCTGCTTTCTTTGTGTTGAGTTTTGTCAAGTTTTGTTGACCGTTGTTGAGAGATTTATCATGCTCCCAAGATCAAGATTGCGTACACTCCACCCAAATATGCACTACTTCTACACTAGGGGTTGGTGCAAAAACATGATTTCCATTTAGATCCACCCAAAAATGTTCTACTCCTACACTAGGAGTGAACACAAAAACATGGTTCTTCGGTTTCCACTAAAAATAAGTGCTCTAAGTTTTTGTTGATATCTCTCTCAAAGTTTTTGTTGCAAAAAGAGACTTGGGGCTATGCAAAAGAAAAAAGTGAAAAAAAGAAAGAAAGAAAAAAGTTGAAAAAATGGATACAAAGATGTTCGGAGTATTGAAAACAATGGGTACAAAGTTGCCCACCATGAAAAAAAGAGAGATAGAACCTGCTCTTGCAAATATTCCAAGTTTCAAGAGGGAGATATATTTTCAAGGAGCATAGTAGAATTAGGTTAGCCACCAAATATTCCACACACATGCACATCTTGATCTAAGAGTATGACATTTCCCTCCATGGATCTATGTCAACTAAATGTGCTCGGCAGTCCACCAAGAGGTATACACACGATGGTAGATTTGTCATAGAGGTGAGTGAGACCAGGAGCGAGATGGTGATAAGACACAAGATTTAGACAAGTTTTGGCCATTAGCTTGATGTAATACCCTAATCCTATGTCCCATCGGTTATATTGGCTATCATATATGATTGCATGTGTTTTGAGGGGGTCCCCTACCTGCCTTATATAGCCCGCGGGGTAGGGTTACATACCGATCAGGTCAGAGTCCGATTAGGTAAGAGATAATCTTTACATGGAACTATACATTTGGCATATCCTAATAGATTCTATGCGATCTTCAGGATGTCGCCGAGATGACTTGCAGTGTGCACCAAGCTATGCGGTGAGCTGTAAGCCATCATCTTGTGGGCTATACCATCCCTTACGTTGTGGCCCATGTAGTCCACCATGGGTACCTAGGGTCAGACCCCCCATAGCTAGTCCACAAATGCCTTCTATCCACTTGGTGATGCTGTCTTGATCAAGTTCGAGTAGCTTGCCGTGAAGCCAATCAGCTCCACTGGTGGTCCAAGCGGTGAAAAAGGAAAGCCGACTGGTTAACTGGTGACTTGGGTAGTGAAAAAGCACACCGACTAGTTTAACTAGCCTACCGACCTGCAAGGGTGGCTGCTGACCACCGTAACCCACCGACGGATCTTGGACTTAACCAAGTGAAGCTCACCAATAGGATGTAAGGAGCTTAGTAGAAAAAATTTGAAATCCTGGTCGGTGAAGTGTACACACTAAAGTGCCAATCGTGCTAGCTCTAACGATGTGATCATCAGAGCCGAGCAGAGGCTGTTTACACCAAATTTTGGAAAGAAGAATGCGGGAACTCAAAGCTTCTAAGATTGTATCATCAAGAAATCGATCAAATGTGAATCGATATCGACTGGTTTTGATGCAGTGTCAGAATCGGCTATTTTATGGATGACGTCAGCAGATAATGTCAATGGACTACGTACGGATGGCGTCGGGGAAAATATGTTGGACTCTACAAAAAGGAAAAGATTAGGGTCCAAGTTATTTTTAAGTTAGGAATGTTTTCTTTTATTCCAAGAATTGAAATGAGCCATATTTGAGTTGGATTCATGTTTAGGTTCCGGGTATAAATATTGGACCCCGGTTATTGAACAAAGATACGAACAATCAATCAACACAATCTTTCTGGCTTTTGCCAATGCATTAGGAGTAGGAGTACTATAGATCTCGATGAGTTCTTCAGCAAACAGGGCTGCATCGACTGAATGACCTCCAGTTTGCTTGTGAGTACCATCACGACTTGTATTGTGCTTGTAAAGCTCCATCAGCTGATTGATCTTCTATGAGCCATAATATAAGGTAGTTATAGATCTGTATCATAGTTTGTAAGGCTGCATCAGCTGATTGATCTCCTATAAATCATAATATAGATCAAAGTTATCGATCTTGTGTTAAATAACTTGTTTAACACAATATCACCAGTTATCGAATTTGCTAAGATTAGTAAGATTTTCCTTGCTACTTTTGGTTGATTCACCAGTTATCGATCTTGTTATAATTAATGTTTTATTAATTATAACAAATCACCTGATTGAGATAGAGATAGATCGACATTATATCATCTTAATTGGTCATCTTTTAGTCTGGTCGCGCTTTAAATCTTATGATTAATGGCTTAATTCCACTAGATCAGCTATTTTATCTCTATTCCAATCAAACATAGTATGCATTCAAAGACATGTTTCAATCTTAAATAAACTCACTAGTTAATGAGATCTAATCTACTGACACAACTATAGCTGCATTGACTAGGTCGAACCTCACTAGTAAGACATTGGATTAGAGATTATCGATTAGTGGTTTTGTTCATGATTGAGATATGTACTCTGTTTGTTTGATATGCATGCATTGGCTATTTTAGCCGATTCGCCTGTCCTTTCACACATATAGCATGTTTTTCATGAACCTATCAATATACAGATGGTTTTATAGATTTTTTGGTTTTAGTTTGTTATTATTATCATAACTGTATCGATCTGATCGAACCTCACTGTTGATGGTAACAGATTAGATTCAGAGCATGTGTAGATTCATTTGTATTAGACAGTCGATTTGTTCGCATGTTATATCCTTTCTCATTAAACTTATCAGCTCAATGTTTTACACTAGTTATATCCATCTAGCTGATGATGTTTCTTTATATTAGTTATATTTGGGTGTATTGTACTTGTTCTGTCTAGATTAATCAATCATAATAAAAATGCTATGGCCCATGAGTATTGGTTATTTTCAATTCATACCATCATCATTGATATTAGCTGATAATCTTCAATTCAACGATCCTTGCTTTACTGATACATTAGATATCGACTATTTAGTCGATAGCCCTATCGAATCGACTGTTTAGCAGCATATTTGGAACTGTCTAGAACAACACCAACATGTTCCAACTTAAACTACTGATAAGATTTTCTCCTTGTCAATTGCAGGTCAAATTGACTGACATGCCATTGGGTTTTATAATTAACTGGTCCTATATTGAAGCCAAATAGATCTCCAATCTCATTCTGTTCAGATCATTCGGTTTGCTGTGTGTTGATCGCATCGCCACATTTTTGCGCCAATACACTTTTTGGCATGCCCGGTGGGACCACAATCATCATGGCAGCTCACAACAATAGAGACATTCTTATGGTGCCTTATGAAGACTTACCTGATGAGGATAAAGATGTCATTGGTAAAGCTATAGAGGAGTTTTAGAATAAATGTTTGTTGACCTACACCAAGACACATGACAATAAAGTTGTTCAGAAATATCCACTACCAAGAGTTTTGATACATGGGCAGTTAGATACAGATGAAGTTGATGATAGGCGTTTTTTGTAGATGTTGTCAACAAATCTGTTCATGATGCCATGTTGAATCATAATATAGCTTTCTTGAACACATTCCACAATACCATGAAGGTGGTGTTTCATGGATATCCAATTGATCAGATTAGACCGGCTTATTACAACATTCCACATCCATTGACTCAGGGGACTAATCAAGTCGGTACTAGCCAAGAAGAAGTAGCACTAGATAGCAATGATGATGTCCAGGCAGTTTAGAGCTTATTTGAGCAAGTTTAGGGTACTACTACTAATCAAATACAATATAATCCTAGATCATTAGTGCAGCATGTGCAACAGCCAACGAGGCAAGCTTAGAATCAAATGGTTAATTTTGGCACATCAAGCCAAATACCACCGTCGGCTCAAAAATAGCACCATCAGTTCAAAGGGTTCGTAGAGATACAGATCCTAACATTTACAATCAGAGACTTCAAGCAGCAAATCAGCAAAGGACTCAATAGATAGAGATTCCACAAGGATATTGTGACAGAACCGCCCAATTTATACAAGATCAAGTACGGTTGTCCCTGCTAACACGTTGACACACACATACTTTCACTCATATAAACCCGGTAGTCCGTCGAGTGTCCCGAAAGACCTCGGTAAATCAACATCACAACCAAGATCGCGTGATTAAGCAAATACACATCACATACGCAGGGTTGCAGCGGAAATAATATTACAAATGGGTTCACAAATAATAGTACAAGTTTGGGTTTCAAAACCACTTAGTGAAAACAACATAGCTTTCAAATGATTACCTTAATATAAGTTCCAAATACATTGCTAGCATAAGTGACATCATCAGATAAAAGCATATAGATGAGAAGTAACTATAGAATCACCGAGCCCACTGGCGGTGAGCCACCATCTTCAGCAAGCCAAGAACTTCACCTACAACATGGTGGGATAAACCCTAAGTACTCGAATGTACTCAGCTAGACTTACCCGTCATAAACCAGAACTAAAGTGACACCAAGGATTATGCAAGGCTTTAACAGTGGATCTAGCTGGACAACCTTTTTGCATAAACGCTTGAGTAACCATTAGCATTATTCACCTATACTAGCGGTGACTTTTAGCCATTACCTACCATCTATATTAGCACCTGTACTAATCAATCACTTAATTTAGTTGCAAACAATAATAACCATATCAGGTATTTCATGTCTCATTATCATTATCATCATCATCATCATCATCATCCAGGAGAGACGGCGATTCAAATCAATTCCTATCTAGCTGGAGGGGTATTCCTAACACAAACCCACTTCCCCCGTCAGGGTCGCAATCAAGTCACCTTTGGCACAACTCCGGAGTCACGAGTCCGAACAGATCGGCATTCTCAGAGAACCACTCTGCCAAGGTTGCTCGGGACTCTAACCCGCCTTGGACTTATGCCAATGGCTCTCCGCACATCCTTACTACCTCCAGAATGCGTGCCACTACTCGCGTTCTCGGCCTAAGTCGGGCTACTAGGCTTTGCGGTTGGAATGAGTTATCTGACCAGCTAAGTGTTAGGCTGCGCTCAACATGACATGAGGACGTACAGCGTATCAGTCCTTAAACGACACAGACGGGGATAGATTCACACCTAAGACCTCCATGCCTTGTTGCTGCACTACCGTCATCCCGTCCGATCTCCATTCATTATTAACACATGGTTCTTTTCCATGATAGCAAATATAGCCAACAGTGACCAGAGCTCATCCTACATCTCGCAGGTGACAGGAAATCACCCGACTTCTATCGGTCTATGCATAGCTAAGCATCATTCGATCCTACACTTAATTAGGATTCATAGGATTTTATCTGGACAAGGTAAGGATATAATGCAATAATTGGTTCCAACCAATTCCTATACTTAATGCATCATCAACAATAAAAGATACTCGAGATATTTCTAAAAACATGGGAGGCTTAGAATGCTCCGGGGCTTGCCTGGGATCCGACACAAGTCAGTTCAGTTAGCTTGCACCGTCTTGGTGGCATCTCCGGTCCTAGCACTTGCTTAGTCCTTCCATCTTTGGGATAGATCCACCAAACCCAACCTTCAAGTTTGGCTCCACATCACATCCTTCACGTGGTTCATCTAGCGTACCTAAATGAGATGCAAGATGCATGTGTATGAATGTGATGAATGGTAACACAAGATGCATCACATAAGCATTCAAGACAAACACAAGATTATGCAAGACATAGACACCAATAGCTATTTAACTAACATCACACAACTAACTATAGAGAGCAAGCACATCAAGCATGACACAAGTTTAACAAGGTCACAAGTATCATAACTTGACCATCAACAAGGGCATAAGCCATACTTAGCAACACATGGAGTAAACAACCACAACTAGCATATGTCTATTTCTGGACTAGACACAACAGCTTCATGTTTGGATCATAACTAGAGTTATACAAATCCAATAGCCATGCAACAAGACATTCTGGAAAGCTTATGGAATTTTCTACAATTAATCTTTAATCATCTTAGCATGATTCTCAAGTTAACTAAGTCAAATATACCTATTTACAGAAACTGGTCCACAATTGACAGAGAGCAGCTATTTCTGAAACCCAACTTTAAACAGGCATAACTCACAAACCACAAGGCCAAATAAAACCAAATTTTAACAAAAGCTAGATACATGAATTATATACAACTTTTGTATAAACAAGTTTCACAACAAAGCACATTATCATGAAGAACTTTGCTAGGTTCCTAGATCATCCATAAACCACATCGGCATGAAAATAATTATTAACTTATGTTGCAAACACATAATTGGGTAAAACCAACTCTACCAACATTTCACACATGACTAAAGAACACCAGAAAGCATGGTGCTCACTTCTAAATAAATTTTCTTAAAGCATTTCTTAATTTATTTAGACATCAAGGTGTATTTATGAACATATACAAAAAATGCACAATAAATTCTACAAAAATTACAGTAGCTCACCTATCCTCATAATAGTCTACTGTACAAATTTCATACCATTTGCATAAGCATAGCTGCCTCTATGAAAAAGACAATTTGCTATTGCAAGAAATCATATGAGAGCGAGATAAACCAATAACTCACTCATACTTCATCCAATACTCATGATTTTTTTACCACACATCAACTATCACATGAGTAGCATGCCACAGAAATGTCACTTCATTTGGAGCCCTAGATCTACAGTTATGGAAAATAACAAATTCAACTAGCATTACAACACAGATCAATTTTTTTGCAGCTAAAACTTTAACTAAAACATGCCATATTATAGATCTACTGCATAGACAATTTCACAAGGATTCCAAAAAGTTCTCATTTGCTATTTTATGATTTTTTTATGAATTCTTATGGATTTTCCAAATTTCAGCTAATTTCCTGCAAATAGGTCCTTATTGGCACTATTCATCTAAGTCATAGACTTCGCAGTTAGGCCCCTTCCTTTCCTCGAATTTCAAGACGAGGTCCCTGACGTGAACATGAACAGAGGAGGCACTGGAGCTTGTCGATGTCGGTCGGAGGAGACTCATCGGCGGCGGGGGAGTGGAGGTGGAGCACCAGGAGCCTCGCGCGCATCCATTAGACAACTCGTCTAGGCACGAGGCGGCTCGTGGTGGCACGGCCACGCACGCACATCGGGTGGTGGCGGCGTAGCAGTGGCTGCCCGCTGGCAGCAGCCCAGTGGCCCGGTGGAGGAGCGCACGAGGACGGGGAGAGGGCAGAGCAGCCCGTGGTGAGGTTGGCTCGGCCCGCAACCTAGCGCAGTAGCGGCCGCTATGGAGCAGGGCGGCGGCCATGGCTACGGCATCCACGCATGGCGCGTGCGCACGAGCAGGGGTGAGGGAGAGGCGTAGGGAAGCTCGGGCGCTCGATTGGAGGAGGACGGCAGTGGCAAAGGAGCTCCCTCGGTGGCCATGCTCGAGCTCGTGGCGGCATCCATGGCGGCCGCATCCCCAAGCACGAGCGCTGCACCAGAGAGCGAGGGAGGGAGAGTGGAGAGGAGAGTGAGGGAGTGGGAATGGAGAGGGCAGGGGAACAGGGCTCGGACTCGGCTTCACCAAGTGACACGTGACGGTGAGGTAGCGAACGATAGTGAGCGTGTGAAGGCCACGTGGCAGTAAGCTTATGAATAGGCCGGCCACGTTCAAATTTTTAGGCTAGCTCAAAAATACGCCTAAAACTCCAAATTCATCCCTCCGTAACTCCTAAACCACGCGAGATAGCAAAAACTCTACTAATAAAAGTTGTAGAAATACATACCAGCTCCAACTTTTATTTAGGGGTTATGGTCTATATCTTAATGGTTTGAGAGTAATATCAACCCAAAGTGCAGCACTTGAAACTGTAACGCGATCTCAGACTTGGAAAAATTTTCACTCAAAAACAGTAATACTGTTACTACTTGTGGACTATTTTTGAGCATGCTATGCACCGAATTAGACTTTTACCCAAATATAAAAGTTGTTGATCTAGTCAAGTACTACAACTTTGCTTAAGGGTGCACTTCCATGCAAAGTTTCTAGAGTACAATTCAAACCAAGTCAAAGTAGCATCACGATAAAGCTTAAATCTGAGTTTTAGATCGATTGATGCATTTCTTGACTTCTGCTCAACATGAACCCTTCATGACTTTTGTTGTAGAGTTCAATTAGAGTCATTTGGGCAAGGTACCAAGGTTTTGTTGATGATCTATAATTCCATTCACTTTATAAAACAATTCAAGCAAGGACATAACTTGTCATTTCATGTGACTTCTTTATTCCAAACTTCATGAAACTTTTCTATGGATCAATATAGATGGATATTGATGCGAGACACATGAAATAAGTACATCCAGCATTACTCAAGCATACTTTTTAGAAAGGGAGCATGTAAGCAATAGTGCATGGTCCAAGTTTAAGTGGTGGCTCATTTTCATATGTTTGACCTAACATCTCCAACACCACTTAACATGTCATGGTTGAGCTCAAACCAATTGCTTAACTGGTGACAAACACCTGGGGTGTTATAGATATCAATATGGCACAAATTATAATACCCTTCATATGATTCTAAATCTAGGGTATCAAGGTATCCAAAATTTTAATCCATAGATGGGTCACCAATTACAAAGAAATCTAAATTCAAATGCTGATGAGTTGTTGCTAAGAGTAACTGAAATGATGTAGAATTAGTTTAGTTTAAAACCAAAAGGGTAGACCTTTTTGTACAAACATCCATATCCAGAGTGGTATGATTTGGTTGCTCTTCCTACAAATTATAGGCTTCTAGAATTTGCTAAGTTCACTAGTCAAGATAGTACAAGTACAATAGAACATGTCAGTCGATATCTTACTTAGTTGGGTCAAGCATCCATTGAAGAAGCTCATCAAGTTTGTTTCTTCTCTTTGTCCCTATTAGGACCAGCTTTCACCTGGTTTTCATCATTACCAATTAATTCTATTGCTAATTGGACTGACCCGGAGGAGAAATTTTGATACATATTTCTATACTGAGACAGGAGAAAGAAAAATCATAGATTTGATGACCATAAGGTAAAGAACTAATGAATCGGGTGCTGAGTTTCTTCAAAGGTTCTGAGAACCAAGAAATTTGTGTTTTTCATTGAATCTGACTGACGATCAGCTTGCTGCTTTGCCTATTCATGGTATGTTGCCAACATGGAGAGAAAAACTATTTGGGCAAGAGTTTGACAATTTAGGTTAGTTGGCTCAATGGGTGGCAGCACTTAATAGTCAATTCTAGAATATGCGTAGAGATAAGCAATTCCAGAAGAATGCCACAATTGCTAAAGCATATAATCCATATTTAGTTGATGATGATGGTGAGGATGATGAAGAAGAGGAGATTGTTGCAGCTGAATGGAATTGGGGTAAGAAGATAGTGATGGTTCCAAATCCTTGGTGAGAAGGAGTTGAAGAAAGTTATGATTTTGACGTCACAAAATTAGACAAGCTCTTTGATTTCTTGCATGAGAAAGGACAGATCAAATTGCTCACCAATCATGTTATATTACCTCCTAATCAGTTGAAGAATAAGAAGTTCTGCAAATGTCATAACACTACTTCTCATTCTACTAATGAGTGTAGAATTTTCTAGCAACATATACAGAGGGCTATTCAGCAAGGAAAGCTTAAATTTGATACACCTTGGAAGATGAAAGTTGATGATAATCCTTTCCCAAAAGATCATAATATGGTTGATGCTAAGTTGCTCAAAGGGAAGACTAAAGTTCTAACATCAACTAGGGCCAAATAAACTGGAACAGTTGATCTAGAGATGCAAATATCGGCTGATGAATATAGAGAAATTAAAAGGCGTCATAACCAATAGAAGAGCCTATATGAGTAGGGAGAGACGTCAAGAAATGGGGTGATGAGGCCATGTGTTACATCTTGAATTTTGTTGAATAAATGACAATGGCGGAAAGAAAAGGATTATCAACGTTGGTTAGAAGAGAAATAATATCAGCGTCAACAAGAAGAGGAGAGGTATGAAAGAGAACAAGTTGAATTACATTGGAATAGTCCCTTTTTAGACATTGTTGGAATAAAGGTTTGAAATTGCCTACTAGAAATAATTGCCCAGAGTGTAGTGAACAATATTGGGAGTTTAGGCAATCTTAAGCCAACCGCTGGTCTATCCATGCTCGAATTGAGTATCATCATTATAATATGGATCGACGCTTAAAAAATAGAAGTGTTCATGATCGACATGGGAAGCGAGTTGTTGATCAAAATTGGGTTGATTATGAAGATGAAGGTGATGAGGAAGAGTATGTTTGGTAGGAAGGGCAATGGTGTCCAGGAGGTTTAACAAGAAGTCAGAAAAGAAGGGTACAACGTCTAAGGAATAGAGAGCTAGAACAGGCTCAAAAATCTGGTAAACCTCAAGTATGGCGTGCTAAACAAACAACCCATAAGGGTCAACCATCGGCTAATATTCAAATGGCTTTTCTTTTGCCGTTATAATTTAGAGCTCTAGCAGATCAAGAAGTCTATTTAGTTTTTGATGAATCAGAATATAAGGAGATGGTTGCCAAATTGACAGTGATACAACAAGCTATATTTGATAAGCTAGTCAAGCATCGGAACTTGAAGGCTTTATATGTGAAAGGTTTTGTTGATGGGAAGCCGATGAGCAAAATGTTGGTGGATGGAGGTGCTTCTGTTAATCTTATGCCTTATACTACTTCTCATAGGCTTGGTAAGGGACCCAAAGATTTGATTGAGACTGACATGATGCTTAAGGATTTTAGGGGTAATGCATCCAGGACCAGGGGGCAATAAACGTTGAATTGACAATTGAAAGTAAGACTTTGCTCACTACATTCTTTGTCATTGATGGAAAGGGTTCATATAGTTTATTCCATGGTCATGATTGGATTCATGCAAATTGTTGTGTACCCTTGACTATGCATCAATGCTTGATTTAGTGGCATGGAGATGATGTTGAGCTGGTTCATGCTGATGATTCTATGAGTATAGCAACAGCTTACCCAATGTATTGGGAACAAGAAGATTTTGAGTGTTTTTCTAGCAAGCACTAGGAAGGAGGCTTCATTAAGATCAATGATGAAAGCCAACAGCTGATCCAAGCAGTTGGCTTTGAGAATTTATTTTAATGGATAATACAATAGATGGTACAGATGGTAAACTAGGACATGGCTTTACGTCGGCCGATGAATTAGAGGAGATAGAATTGGTTCTAGAGACAGTCCTAGGCCGACGTATGTAAGTGCTAAGTTGGATCCTGAGTATAAGCGAGAGTTGATAGATTTATTAAAGGAATTTATTGATTATTTTGCTTGGGAATATTATGAGATGCCTAGTCTAGATCGATCAATTGTTGAACATCAGTTCCCAATCAAACCTGGATATTGGTCATTTAAACAAGCTCTGAGGAGATTTAACCCAAATGTTCTTAATGATATAAAAAGGAGACTAAAAGATTACGAGAAGCAAAATTTATTCGACTGTGCCATTATGCAGAGTGGATATCGGGTGTTGTTCCTGTGTATAAGAAAAATGGGAAGTTAAGTGTGTGCATCGATTTTAGAGATCTGAACAAGGTTACACCCATGGATGGTTATCTGATGCCAATAGCTGATATGGTGTTAGATGCAGCAGCCAGGCACAAGGTTATTAGTTTTATGGACGGAAATGTAGGATATAATCAAATTTTTTTGGCTGAGGAAGACATAGCAAAAATAGCTTTTAGGTGCCCTAGCACAATCAGCTTATTTGAATGGGTTGTGATGACTTTTGGTTTGAAGAATGTCGGTGTAACTTATCAGAGGGCAATAAATTATATTTTCATAAGTTGATTGGCAGGATTGTTGAAATCTACATTGATGATGTGGTGGTGAAATCCAAAGGGTACAAAGAACATCTAGCTAATTTGCGGGAGACTTTAGAGTGCACAAGAAAACATGGTTTAAAGATGAATCCTAATAAGTGTGCCTTTGGAGTATCAGCTACACAATTTTTGGGTTTTATGGTTGTCGGTGCGGGACCCACGGGATACCATGCAAGGAAGGGAGAAGAACTAGTCTAACTAGGATTCTTCACCCTGTAATCTTAGTAGTAGTATTATTCTGTAATCCTACTAGGAACTCTCATTGTAAACCGACTAGGACTCTGGCCTCCTGACTATATAAAGGAGGGCAGGGCTCCTTGGATCAGAGTTCAGAGAACAATTGTACAACACAACACTTTACAATCAATCCAACGCAAAGGCTAACATCGACTGGACGTAGGGCTATTACTCGATCAGAGATCGAGGGTCCGAACCAGGATAAATCAACTATCTCTTGCATTAACCGTCGAGTTCTGCATACACTGAAGCCCGAACAATACTGCCCTGGGGACCCCCGTGTTAGGCTATTGGTGGTGAAACATCGATAGCTGGCGCGCCAGGTAGGGGCTTTCGGCGACTTTGCATCGGAGAGCTCGATGGACCTCGACAACATGATCTTCTCGATGGGATCAACCTTCATCTTTGGTTCATGGATCTGTGAGGCAGGCGACGATGGCAAGCTCCAAGGCTGTCTCCTCGAAGATTCAGATCATCATCAGGACTTTTCCATTTTAGCGACAACGATAGATCAGCTTGCCGGAAGATTCACGTAGCTCGTAATGTCCAATCCAACTCGGATTCCGTGGCTTCACGCATACAATTCAAACTCAAGTTCCGCTTACGAGATGAAGTTTTATCCGAGTTCTTTCGGAAAACCGAGTTCTTTTCTGACAAAGCTCCGGAACATGATGTCAACCTATCAAGAATACTACTCGGAGTACACTCAGAGTACTTCAAAGAAGTCGGGTCCTCTTCCATTCAGACTCCACAACATGGCAACATCTTATCAGACATGGCCCGAAGGATCCACCTATCCCATGCTTAGAATGCCGCTGAAGGGAGCCAAGGAAGGTCTCGTTTTAACTATAACATCTCAAGACTGCATCGTTCACTGGCCAGGTACCGTTCCTGAGGATGACGGCACCCAACTAGTCGACGATACAACAACAACAACTCTACCCTACCAAGAAGGAGACTTGATCTGTGACCTTGAAACCTCTACTGAAGTTATCAACAGCTCTAGCAGTACGGAAATCAATGATGATGATAGAACAACTCACGCTAGAGAAGTACTCATGATTCGCCATCCTCGATCACCATTGATCCCCCCAGAAGTACTCGATGTTAGGTCTTCAGATGAATCTGAATCCAACATATCACCATTTATCTAGGGGCACGATGGTGAGACTAAGAGTTAGAGGCAAGCGAGAGAAAGAAAGAACAAATTGAAACAAGGACGTCAACGCCGTGCTAAGCAGCGAAAGGACACTTGGATCAAATATGAGTCAGATCTAGCCGAGTACAGTAGAAGAAAATCAGAGCGAAAGGTTGAAGAAGGACGAGCAGCGAATACACCCTATGATAAGATCTGAGAAGCACTAGAAGAACTCAGGGCAACTTCACATCCCAATGAAAAACAAGAATAGCTTTGGGACTTCCTCCGATCAACAGTCCTAAGGACGCACGATGGAAGGGCCCACTCAAGACTACCAGACAGGTCAATATCTCATGAATAGGAAGATCAAAATTAAAGGAAGTCCGCCTTCGAGAGACTCAGACCAAGCAGAAGTCACAACGGAGAAAGTAGAAGAAATCATAATAAAAAAGACCAGGTCGAACAAACAAGGAAAGCCAGAAGCAAAGCACCCACAAGGATAGCTACACAAAACTACTCTCACCAAGACAACAGTTGGCAAGAAGGGGGCGCTGAATCAGAATACACAGAAGCCAGAATGCATGATAGATTCCCCTATTTTGCAAACAGACTGGCTTCAATACGACTACCTCACAAGTTCAAACCGTCCAACCACTCCAAGTATGATGGCAAGACCGAACCAAAGCAATGGCTCAGGATTTACTCATAATCGATTGAATTAGCCAGAGGAGACGATGACATCAAGACCTTGTTCTTTCCCATGGCCCTAGAAACCATGCCCCTTTAGTGGTTTGACAAATTAAATCCAGGATCAATCAAAAATTGGGAAGACTTGTAAAGAGCTTTCTGTGAAAATTTCGGGGGAATTATTACACATCCAATCACCCACACAGAGTTAAAAGGACTCAAGCAGAAAGGAGGGGAAAGTCTAAGAAATTACTATCGATGATTTGGCAAACTACGAGCTCAAGTACATGACATCACTCAACGAGAAGTAATCGAAGCTTTCTCACACAAAATCATGGCTAGGTGGCAATTTCAAGACTTCTGCAAAGAATACCTAAGAAACAATGAAGAATTCAGACGAACAGTGGAAAAGATGATTACTGCAGAGGAAAAAACAAGAGAAAGATTCCTGGATAGAAACAACAGAGACAACCCGGACAGGCAAATTCCTCGAAACAGCAGACATCAGGAGAGAAAGAATGGTCCAGACAACACAGTAGCGATGGCTGACAAATCAAAGAAGTTTTCAAAACCTAGAAGATATGACGACATTGAGAACATACGTTGCCCCTTGCACCCCAATGGAAAACACACCATCGGAAATTGCTACACCTTCAATGAAAGATACACAAGAAAAGATAGTAAGGGGAACAATAAAGAAGACAATCAAAAGAAGAAGAAGACAACCATGAAAACAAAGGATTCCAAAAATCCAGGGGGACAGTGGCAGTAATCTTTGCTAGAGTTCCAGATTCCAGAAGCAAACATCAAGAAAAGCTAGCGTTATGAACCATCATGGCAGCAGAATCTACTACACCAAGATATCTCAATTGGTTAGAGTACCCAATCCAATTTTCAAGAGAAAACCAATGGACCAGCATAGGAAACATAGGCCATTACCCACTGGTTCTAGATCCAACCATTGCCGGTATGACTGTTACAAAAGTACTAATCAACGGAGGAGCCAGACTCAACATCATTTTTTCCAGAAACGCTAAGGAAGATGGGACTACAACTCGCTGGGATGACCACACCAACGAGCACGCCTTTTTATGGCATAGTATCCAGCAAGGTAGCAATGCCACTTGGACAAATCACCCTACCGGTTACTTTTGGGACTCCCTCGAACTACCGTACAGAATTCATCAAATTTGAAGTCACGGACTTCGATTCATCATATCACGCAATCCTCGGGCGCCCAGCACTAGCAAAATTCATGGCAATACCGCATTATCCGTACCTATTGCTTAAGATACCAGGGCCTAACGGTGTTCTCTCTCTTCGGAGTGATCTGAAGCGTGCATTTGACTGTGATGTTCAGGCAATCCGAATTGCAGCAAAAGCATAGGTCAACGATGGAATAAAAGAAATAACCACTGTTGTAGCAGAAATGAGCCCAGAAGAGCTCGAGATACCGGCTAAAAGACCAAGCATCCTAGCACCACCAAAAGAAGCCGGCGTCAAGCAAATCGACCTGGGCACCGGTGATCCCTCAAAAACGGCAACCATTAGTGCCCACCTATCAGCAAAATAGGAACTCGCGCTCACCAACTTTCTTTGGGACAACAAGGATATCTTCGCTTGGAAGCCGGCCAACATGCTAGGGGTCCCAAGAGAGTTGGCTGAGCACAGAATTGATGTCAATGAAGGCTCTAAGCCTATGAAGCAACAACTACGATGATTCTCTCCGGACAAGAAGGCAGCAATTAAAAAAGAAATCACAAAGCTAATGGTAGCCGGATTCATCAGAGAGATCCTTCATCCAGATTGGCTAGCAAACCCAGTTCTAGTACAGAAAAAGAATATGGACGAGTGGCGCATGTGTGTCAACTACACAGATCTCAACAAACACTGCCCGAAAGATCCATTCGGGCTACCACGCATTGATCAGATAGTTGATTCAACAGCTAGATCTGCCCTATTATCCTTTCTTGATTGCTATTTCGGATATCACCAGATCGCATAAAAGAACAGGACCAGAGCAAGACATCTTTCATCACTCCATTCGGTGCCTACTCCTACAAGACCATGTCATTTGGACTCAAGAATGCTGGAGCCACTTACCAAAGAGCTATCCAAACATGCCTTGGAGATCAGATCGGCGAAAATGTAGAAGCATACGTGGATGACGTGGTTGTAAAAACAAAGAACCCAAATACACTGATTGAAGACTTAAAACAAACCTTCAAGAACCTAAAAAGGTGGAGGTGGAAATTGAACCCAAACAAGTGTGTATTCGGAGTTCCTTCAGGACAACTACTTGGATTCCTGGTCAGTCATCATGGAATCGAAGCAAGCGCCAAGCAAATTCGAGTCATAACAGAGATGGGCCCTCCTCGAAGCGTCAAAGATATACAAAAACTAACAGGCTGCATGGCGGCACTCAACCGTTTCATTTCAAGACTCGGCAAAAAAGGGTTACCTTTCTTTAAACTACTAAAGAAGATAGACAAGTTTGAGTGGATGGAAGAAGCCAATGAAGCTTTCAAGAAACTAAAGGCATACCTCACCTCCTCACCAGTTCTCACACCTCCAAAGAAAGATGAAGACATGATGCTGTACATTGCGACAACTTCTATTGTAGTCAGCACGGCGATAGTAGTAGAAAGAGAAGAAGAAGGGCGCGTGTATAAAGTACAACGCCTGGTATACTACATCAGCGAAGTACTGTCAGAATAAAAAAATCCGGTACCCGCACGTGCAAAAACTACTCTACGCCCTACTGATCACTTCATGCAAGCTTCGCCACTATTTTGAAAGCGACAAGATTACTGTGGTGATAGATTTCCCACTTGGAGACATCCTACACAACAGAGATGCAACGGGGCGCATATCTAAGTGGGCAGTTGAACTTGGTGCTCTCAATCTCGATTTCACCCCACGGAAGGTAATTAAATCTCAAGCCCTAGCTGATTTTGTTGCTGAATGGATAGAAATTCAACAACCCATGTCAAGCACCATCCTTGATCATTGGAAGATGTACTTTGATGGATCACTAAAGCTAGGCAGAGCCGGTGCAGGTGTCCACCTAATTTCTCCAGACGGAAAACAACTCAAGTATGTCCTTCAGATATTATGGCAAGCTACAAACAATGAAGTAGAATATGAAGCCCTCATCCACAGACTACGAGTGGCAATTACCCTCGGAATCAAGCGTTTACTCGTTTACGGTGATTCAGTAGTGGTAATCAATCAAGTCAACAAAGATTGGGACTGCACCAAAGAAAACATGGGCGCTTACTGTACTGAAATACGAAAGCTCGAAAAACATTTTCAAGGATTAGAAATTCTACATGTCCTGCGTGATTCTAATATTGCGGCAGACGTCCTTGCCAAGCTCGGATCAGACAGGGCGAAGGTCCCACCCGGTGTATTCATAGAGGAGTTATCAGCTCCCTCTATAAAACAACCCGGTGAGATAACCCCTCAAATCTCAGCCAAAGGCACCCAGATCTTGGTAATCACCACTTCATGGACCTAGGTTTTTATTGATTACATCAAAGAGAATAAGTTGCTAGCGGAAAAACAGGAAGCTACCCTAGTTGTTCGCAGAAGCAAGAATTATGTCCTAGTAGGAGACAAGCTCTACAAAAGAGCCACATCATCAGGAGTACTCCTAAAATGTGTCTCATTTGAAGAAGGCAAACAAATCCTAGATGAAATACAATTAGGTTGCTATGGAAATCACGCCGCTTCAAGAACACTAGTTGGCAAATCATTCCACACCGGTTTCTATTGGCCAACCGCTTTGAAAGACACAAAAGAACTCGTCAGAAGATGCAAAAGTTGTCAGATGTTCACAAGACAGGCTCATGTGCCAGCCCACAACCTCATATGCATACCACCTGCCTGGCCCTTCACCTGCTGGGGGCTGGATCAAGTAGGACCTCTCAAGAAAGCAAAAGGCGGCTTTGAGTACATCTTTTTGGCAATTGACAAGTTCACCAAATGGATTGAATTCAAACCACTAGCAAAATACAGCGCAGCCAAAGTAGTCGAGTTCATCCAAGACATTATGCACCGCTTCGTCATGCCCAATCGAATCATCACGGATTTGGGTTCTCCCTTCACGGCCACAGAATTCCAAAGTTAGGCACAGGACTACGGTTTCAAAATAGATTACGCATCAGTCGCACATCCAGAGGCCAACGGACAGGTCAAAAGGGCAAATGGACTCATACTAGCTTGATTAAAACCAAGATTGTATGAAGAACTAGTAGACTATGGATCAAAATAGATTGAAGAATTACCCAAGGTTGTTTAGGGGCTATGGACTCAAATAAGCAGAGCCACCGGATACTCACGTTTCTTCCTGGTGTACGGATCAGAAGCCGTACTACCCACAGACTTGATCTAGACATCACCAAGGATAGAGCAATACGACGAAGGAGAAGCAGAACACACCCGAAGATTAGAAATCGATAGTACAGAAGAAGTCAGAGTAAACGCTGCCCTTCAATCAGCAAGATACCTCCAAGGACTAAGATGCCACTACAACAAGAATACCTAGTCTCGATCATTACAAGTCAAAGACCTAGTACTAAGAAGAATACAAAAAATAGACAGACGACACAAACTACTTAGTCCATGGGAAGGTCCTTTTATCGTCACAAAAGTCATCGGACCGGGCACATACAAGCTCATAACTGAAGACGGAAAAGAAGTCAACAATACATGGCACATCCATCAGCTACGAAGATTCTACGGATGAAAACAACTCAAGGGAAAATATGTATACAAGACACAAGAGATCAATGTTCATGATCAACAAAGATAGCGCTCACCAACAACATATGTACCATTGTGACCTATCAATATTCATGATCAATAAAGATGGTTCTTTACTCGACAAACATGTCTCATTATGGCTCTCCCTGAGTTGTTTCTAACAACCAAACAAAAAGCAAAATGGCTGAAAAGACGCCTGAGCATCCCGGCCGAGAGCAAAATAGCTGAAAAGACGCTTGAGCCTGCTGATGAGGGTAGCTAACAAGCTAACACCCGAACCAAAAAGCAAAATGGCTAAAAATACGCCTAAGCATCCTGGCCGAGAGCAAAATAGCTGAAAAGATGCTTGAGCCCGCCGATGAGGGTAGCTAATAAGCTAACACCCGAACTAAAAAGCAAAATAGCTAAAAAGATGCCTGAGCATCCTGGCCAAGAGCAAAATAGCTGAAAAAATGCTTGAGCCCACCGATGAGGGTAGCTAATAAGCTAACACCCAAACTAAAAAGCAAAATGGCTGAAAATACGCCTGAGCATCCTGGCCGAGAGCAAAATACCTGAAAAGATGCTTGAGCCCGCCGATGAGGATAAGCTAACAAGCTAACACCCGAAACAAAAAGTAAAATGGCTGAAAATACACCTGAGCATCCTGGCCAAGAGAAAAATAGCAGAAAAGATGCTTGAGCCCGCCAATAAGGGTAGCTAACAAGCTAACACCCGAAACAAAAAGCAAAAGCGACTAAAACTAAGCCTGAAGCACAAATCAGAGCAATTTTAAGACAAGACCCTCCAGCTCCTTGTGCCAAGAAGCAAGAGGCTCGGGGGCTACACTTAGATGGATGTACTTACAAGTGCTTATCACAGTTTGAGTTAAGCGATAAAGCTAAAAAGGAGAAGCTGAAGACGCTTGAGATCTCTGGTCCTAAGTCTTTTCAGTACTAACAGGAGCCCAGAGTTTGTCAAGACAACGTTCTATACCGAGTTGTTTACATGGCGCAGACAAAATCCGGACAAACACTCGACAGATCAAGAAAGGTTGTTGACACAAAGACCTATATATAACGAGTTATTTACATGACATAGAAGAAGGACAGAAAAGTACTCGACAAATCAAGAAAGTTTGTCAAGATAACATGCAGAGTTGTTTACATGGCAAAGACGAAAGCAAGACAAAGTACTCGGCAAGTCAAGTAACTTTGATCACTTGGGCAAATCATCCAAAGAATAAATAAGGCATCCTCTAGGCAAAGAAGACATCAACAAAAAATCCTCATTCAAAAAGAAGTATAATGTCATATTACAAGGCGCGGGCATAAAGGTCAAATACATCAAACGTCATCATCAAGAGAAGAGATAACGATATTAAGATTATCTACAATTCTACTAGCTAAGTCTTCAACCTCAGGCTCCATCCTCTCAACGGCATCAATGTATTCTTGACTATCGGCTTCCTCTACTATCTTGGACAAAGGCACCTCTAGAGCAAGAACCTGGACCTGGGCCAGGACATTCTTGGTACATAGTTGGGCGCACCTCTTCACGAACTCTTGGAAACGAGTCAGAATTCGAGGAATTAACTGAGCCCAATATTGCCCATCATCCGCTGGAGTTCGAAGAACATCGGCTACTGAATGAAAGGATTTCCACAAAGCTTTCTAGTTTTTAGTAGCCATCGCCAACTTGTCAGACAAGTCTTCAATAGTTTTTGGGCCTGCACAAGATCTCTATCAGCTCCATGCCTAATCAACTTAGCAAGCGCAAGTTCTTCCTCAGCATGAGTAGTTACCTCCTCAGCCTTGTTATGACTAGAATGAACAAGAGTCTTCATTTCATCAATGCCCTCTGAGAGCTTCTGCTTTTCAACCCGGAGAGCTGAACAAGGCACCAAACAAGTCAGCAGAAAGGAAAGTTTGAATACAGAAGGAAACAAAAAGAACCCGCAATACCATTGCACTCTTTCTTCACAGCCTCCAAGTTCTTCATGGCCTTCAAATTCTTTAAAGCCTCCTGGATAGCAGCATCCCTCTGCTTCTCGGCCTCAACAACCCGGGCATGAAGAGCTTTTTCCTCCTTCTGATGCGTTTGCCGCTCAGCCTCCATCTCGGCCCAGCAGAGATCCAGCTCTGTCTTCAGGGCGCTCAACTTAGAAGACAACTTCTTCTTGGTTTCCGACAAGAAAAAGAAGCCGGTATGGTCCCAAGAGAAGGACTGAACAAAAAGAAAGAGAGAAAAAGGGCATAAGAATAGGAGAAAGACGAACAACCAAAGAAAGAACTTTAGAAAACTTACTTGGAGTTTTTCTCCAAAAGAAGTTGCAAAGGTCGTGAAGTCTCCCCAAGAAGCGGTCAACTCTAACAACCGATGAGTGGCATCAAATTGATGAACCACATCTTCAGTAGAAAGGGAGTGGAGGGAGAAGACGGCCGATGCAGAGAAGGCAAGATCAAGGGCACATCATGGGAAGTCCCGGCTACCTCCCTAGATTAATCCACCGCAATGGCCATGGTCACCTCCGGGGCAACCAAGTCAGCAGCAGCATCGTCACTAGAAAGCCTTGTCACCCCCACAACCACTTCACCGATAGTGCACTGCGAGTCCTGAGGCTTAGTACTCGGTGGGACACCAGAGGGCTGGCAAGAAGTCAACGGAGGGATGAGAGAAGACGAAGGCCTAAAAGTTGATAAAGAAACTCGCTAATGAGAACAAGAGAAAAGGAGAACAGAAGCAAAGAGACGAAACCAGAATCCACTCACCCAGCTATCTTCTTCTTCGTAAAACAAAAACAAGACCTCGCAGGGGGAACCACGGCAGCAAAAATGTCCCCATCACTTGGCGGCAGGAGCGGCATAACCGGTACCGAAGCCTTAGAAGAACTCGATACCAGAGCTACGGAAGAACTCGGTACCAGAGCTATGGAAGAACTCGGCACCAGAACTATAGAAGAAACCAGTGTAGGAGCCTCAGAAGAACCCATACCCGACGACCAATTACTACAAAAAGATCAAGACCAAAGTCAAAACAAAGAGGAGGGATTCAACAGTAGGAAAATATGAAAACAACTCATCGCCACATGATAAGGGGTACATCATCATCCTCTTCTTCCTCAGTCTCAACTAAGGCCACCATAGCACCAGCTAAAAAAGGACAAAACTACTCGGTTAAAGATGGAAATAAGGAATAGAAGGACAGAGCGTATTAAATGTGCTCACCTAAGAGCATGCTAGCTATAACTTGAGTACCTAGAGAAGTACTCGACTAGCGAGCTTTCTTGACAATAAGAACACCAAAAGAAGAACCAGCCACTCGCCCTCTATTGCCGACGCTACGAGTAGCTCGGGGAACTGAACGAGGAACGTACTCTTCATATACGTCAGAAAATGCAGAAGAAACACCAGGGAGCATTATGGTGGTTTGCGACTTACTGGTTAAAGAAGCCCCAGCAAGACTACTCCCAGCCCCCATAATGGCAGGAAGGTCGTGAAGGGGAATCGGGTCAACAAAGTTACGCCCTAATGCCTGTGAAAAGAATAAGACAAGGAGGATTAAGCGAAAGTAGATACAGCAAAAATAAACACAAAAAGTACCCACACAAAGAGAAAACAACTTATAGCTAGAGGTGGGTTCTTTGCACAGTACTCGGGGAAAGTAAGTGGGACGACACTTGCTCCCTTTAGCATCTTCTGAAGGCACTCAAGTACCTCTTCGTCGGTCAACTCAAGGGCAGGGACCATGCATGAAAGATCCTCAGCCCCAGAGTACTCGAAGCCAAAGTTCTCTCGCTCCTTCAGAGGCTGAACACAACGACGAAGAAAACTAGAGACGATTCCAAAACCGGTCAAGCCCTACTGCTTTAGAGTGCTTATCCACTCAAGGAACAGCTAGATCGCCTAGAGCTCGTCTGGCGTCAGGGAGTTCTTTTCCCACCGGTCATTAACCAAGGGACCAGATCCAGAATGTATGGCAAGAGAAGGAATCAAATTGGTGGCATAGAACCAATCAGCACGCCAATCCCTCACAGAATCAACCAGGTCATAGTCAAAGAACTTGCTTTTAAGACCCTGGCAAAACTGAATCCCATAGCTGCCAAGAACATTGGTGTCTTCACGGTGGGGTTGAGGCTTCAAACAAAAGAAATAACGGAAAAGAGAAAGAGAAGGAGGAATTCCAAGGAAAGCTTCACAGAGATGTATGAAAATAGAAAGATGGAGGACGACATTGGGAGTTAGATGGTTCATACTAACCCCAAAATAACCAAGAAATTGATGAAGGAAGGCGGAAGCAGGAAGGCAAAGACCAGCACGGATAAAGGAGACGAAAAGGATAATCTCACCAGGACCTAGAACAGGGACCCGATGCTCGCCTGGAACTCTCCATTCAGCAATGCCCTTGCTCTAGTTCAGACCATCGCCGGCAAGCTTGCGAAGCTGGTCTTCAATTGTTGTCGGAGCCGGCCAAGCTTTCTGGGTAGCCCTCATGGCCACGAACTCCTAGTTCTCGATCACGGAAAGAGATGACTCCTTGTCCACGAAGGTTGCCTGGGACTTGCTCGTAGCTTTCTTCCTACCCATGTACTAACGGAAGCAAAAAGAACTAGGAAAAGAGAAGGCTCTGACGGCGGCGCTCAGATGGCGGCGGCAATGGCGACAGCGGAGTTGCAAAGGCTAGGATTTTTTCAAGGCAAAGGCAGGGTACCAAAGAAAAGGAGGAGAAAGGCCTTTAAATAGATTTTACACCAGTAAAAACGTGGCCCACCAAGCCCGTTTTAACACGGCATGAGGATGCAACGGTTCATTTACCGACGCAGCTAAAATGATGGACGGCTCAAATCCACACAACGGTACAGTTCAACGGGCAGATTTCAGACTTATCCATCCAGCAAAATGGTAGAATTACCACATGGCTGCAAAAAGAACTCATCAACCATGAAGCAACAAAAGGTTACCTCACAAGGAACATAACAACCCAGTTCTAACATAAAGAACTCAGGAATCTCATAGACAACCAGGGCATCAGTAGAATAAAGAATGACAACTCAGAAGACAAGAATCTCTCTATTACAAATGACTTCAAAAGATACAAGATTACACATCTTACAAGACCCAACGGACTCGGAACTATGATAGGCAAGTAGCAAAAAGGAACCCAGAAACAACTAGGCTCTAGAACGACTATGTGCTCCAAATCGCTACTCGGTAGAACAAACCGCATTCGGCTACACTATTTTCTTCAAAGGACGGATGCAGTGCACCCAAGGCAGAAATCAACAGAATGGCAGGACAACATGGAGCAGAGAAGGCCAGCAGGCATTTGTCTACCCAAGTCCGATGTGATGCTGGATATGGTGTTGATCTGCACCGGATAGTCTCAAGACAAGTGGCAAGGATCAACCCAGAACTGCCAGATGAAGGAACGAAGCCCATATCACAAGACTTCCTCCAACTACTGCCACATACATCCTGGTACATTGCTGCTATGGGATTAGTCTACCTCTAATCCCTTTCACAAGACTTCCTCCAGCTACGACAAGACATACGAAAACTACAAATGCGCCCGGGGGGTGCTCTACCTCACAAACTACCATATTCATGACTATAGAGACTTCAGAACAAGCAACAAAATGCTCAACGAACCAAAATAGCACTCTAGGAGGGTATTTATAGACCGAAGGAGCGGTGCACATGGACTAGGAGCACCAACGAAACAAGCCTGAGAAGACAGAATTCAATGAAAGAGGACTCAGGTGTGAAGGAACAGTATTCAACAACAAGCATATTCGGGAGAATATACCAACACAGTACAACCCATGAACAAAAGGCATTTACACTCAACCACCACCATACAACTACACCTGACAACAGCAGACTCTACATCTGACAACAGCAGACTACCAGAGAATATGCTAAGACCCTGTATCCGAGCTCTTTTGAGCAATGCTCGGGGGCTGCAACAGGTGAAGTTTTCAATTCAAAGAACAACTCAAATTCAAGACCCTCCAACTTTTTGTTCCAAATAGCAAGAGGCTCCGGGGCTACACTCAGTGAGTGCACTTTTTTATTTCAAAAAAGCACACATCACTCAGAAGACTTCTTCAAGACAGACGACTTCTAGGACACACGACAAAAAGAACACGGAAATAGCTATATGCAAGCTCTTCTCGACAAAGAACCCGGATACACGCTCGGGAGCCCTTCGACGAAGAATTAAGGCGATTTCAAGAAAAGACCCTCAAGCTCCTTGTGCCAAATAGCAAGAGGCTCGGGGGCTACATCCAAATGGGAGTACTTTTTTCTTCAATAAGGTACATACCACGCGAAGATCTCACGAAGCACTACACGGTTTCGCTCAAGAAAGCACTCGGACGAAGCTTGTTCCTGCTCGACAAGACTTTAAGGAACAAGATGAGGCTTCCAGAACTCAACCATGAAGTTCTTGAGGGCTTGTCGGTGCGGGACCCATGGGATACCCCACAAGGAAGGGAGAAGAACTAGTCTAACTAGGATTCTTCCCCCTGTAATCTTAGTAGTAGTACTATTCTGTAATCCTACTAGGAACTCTCATTGTAAACCGACTAGGACTCTGGCCTCCTAACTATATAAAGGAGGGCAGGGCTCCTTGTATCGGAGTTCAGAGAACAATTGTACAACACAACACTTTACAATCAATCCAACGCAAAGGCTAACACCGACTGGACGTAGGGCTATTACTCGATCAGAGATCGAGGGTCTAAACTAGGATAAATCAACTGTCTCTTGCGTTAACCATCGAGTTCTGCATACGCTGAAGCCCGATCAATACTACCCCAGGGACCCCCGTGGCAGGCTATCGGTGGTGAAACATCGACAATGGTCCATGAGAGAGGAATTGAAATTGGTCACAAAATTATGAAAGCAATTGATGAGGCAGTACCCCGGACTACTAAAACAGAGTTACAATCTTTGCTTGGTAAGATTAATTTTATTAGAAGGTTTATTTCAAATTTGTTAGAAAGGGTTCTACCATTTTCTCCTTTGTTGAAGTTGACAAATGATCAAGAATTTAAATGGAGTGACATACAATAAAAGGCATTTGAAGAGATAAAAGAATATATGAAGTGTCCACCTATGCTAGTCCCTCCTCAGCAAGGTAAACTTTTAAGTTGTACTTGTGGGCTGATAGCCAAACAATTAGATCGGCCTTAATGCAAGAGTTTGAAGGAAAATAATGAGTTGTTTTCTATTTAAGTAGAAGGCTTTTAGATCCAGAAATAAGATATTCACCTATTCAAAAGTTATGCTTATGCTTATATTTCTCTTGCACTAAGTTACGACATTACTTGTTATCGGCTAAGAGTATAGTTGTGTCAAAGGTTGATGTAATCAAGCACATGTTATCAATGCCAATATTAAATGGGAGAATGGGAAAGTGGATTCTTGCATTATTAGAGTTTGACTTGAGGTACTAATCGGCTAAAGCAGTCAAGGGGCAAGTAATAGCTAATTTTATTACTCAGCATCATAAACCAAGTATTGGCTATGTAGAACTAATACCTTGGACATTGTTCTTTGATGGATCATCATGCAAACAAGGTGGTGGCATTGGTATTGTTATTGTTTCACCTCGCGGGGCAAGTTTTGAGTTTGTTTTTCCAATTAAACCAATGACTACCAACAATCAAGCAGAATATGAAGCAATTCTTAAGGGACTTCAACTTCTTCATGAAGTAAAGGCTGAGTCAATTGAAGTATTTGGAGATTCATAGTTTGTTATTAATCAGTTGATTCGCGTATATGAATGTAAAGATGATATTTTGAGGGGATACTATGATGAATGCTAGAGGTTACTCAAGGAGTTTCCCATATTTCTCTTCAGCATATTCCAAGAGCATAGAATCAAGAGGCTAATCGGTTAGCTCAGAGTGCATTAGGTTATCGAGTGTTTTAAGAGATCTTAAGCAGTGAAACCTTCACTAATGATTGGAAAGTTAAAATAGCCGATTACCTTAAGAATCCATCACAGAAGGTTACCAGGAAAATAAGGTATAAATCAACTAAGTTTGTTTTGTTAGATGATCAGTTATATTACAAGACAGTCAATGGGGTGTTGCTTACATGCTTAAATCAAGAAGAAGCTAAAGTGTTGATTCGTGAAGTACATGAAGGGATATATGGAGCTCATCAACTGGCTTATAAGATGAAATGGATTATTCGCAGGTCTGGATATTTCTGGCCAACAATACTAGAAGATTGTTTTGAATATTACAAGGGGTGTCAGGATTGTCAACATTTTGGTAATATTTAGAAATCGCCAGCATCGGCTATGAATCCAATAATTAAACCATGGCCATTTCGAGGTTGAGGAATTGATTTAATTGGCTAGATTTTTCCACCTTCAAGTAAAGGACATAAGTTTATATTGGTAGCAATAGATTACTTTACCAAGTGGGTTGAGGCAATTCCTTTGAAGATGGTAACCTCAAAGAATATGGTTGATTTTGTCAAGGAACATATTGTGTATCATTTTGGAATTCCTCAAAATATTACTACTAATCAGGGGACAATGTTCACATCAAAAGAGTTTAGAGATTTTGCTACCAGTATGCGAATTAAGTTATTAAATTCTTCTCCTTACTTTGCTTAGGCTAATGGCCAGGTAGAGGCGTCCAATCAAATTATGATTAAATTGATTAAGAAGAAAATTGAGGAGCAACCAAGGAAGTGGTACTTAACACTCAATGAGGCCTTGTGGGCATACAGGATGGCTTGCCATGGATCGATTAAATCATCACCTTATGAGTTAGTATACGGGCATAATGCAGTTCTTCCTTGGGAAATCTAGACTAGATCAAGACATGTTACACTACAGAATTATTTGACAGCCGAAGTCTACAAGAATCTAATGATGGATGATTTAGAGGACTTAAGTTGTCATCGGCTACGTTCTCTTGAGAATATTGAAGCCAATAAGTTAAGGGTTGCAAGGCATTATAACAAAAAGGTCAAGAACAAGTAGTTTGGTGAAGGAGAATTAGTCTGGAAAGTAAAATTGCTGATTGGGTCTAAGGACAGCAAGTTTGGCAAATGGTCACCTAATTGGGAATGACCTTATCAGATTAGTCATTATGCGCCTAGTAAAGCTTACATTTTGGAAATGCTAGAAGGGAGAGAAGAATTTCATAGAGTGATCAATGGAAAATATCTAAAGAAGTATTACCCTAGCATCTAGGTTAATGCCTGATAGCCGATTTGTTAGTCGTCGGCTCTAATAGCTGATACCGAAGGGTATCGCCTCTAGCGCAAAAACATAAGAGTTAAGCCTAAAGGAAACGCCAATACGACATGTATCGCCTATAGAGCAAAAAACACACAAAGACATTCATATCATGGTGCATTCACAGAGACACATTCATAAAAAATAGAAGTTTTGTTTATTGATCAGTTTGCCCCTAAGTACAAACTAATCAAAAACATTATTTATCACATCCTGGGCAGATATGATGTTCACGATGGCCTCCGCTGCATCATCAAAGTCTTCAATTAACTCCTCATGCAGCTTGAGGTTGTTGCCCATTGGGAAGCCGGTCTCCATGGTGGGGAGCTCATACCCGGTCTAGACCTACGCCGTAGCCGAGGCCACCGACGTGCCATGGTAAACACCATGAAGGGCAATCTCCTAGACGTGCACTGGGATGTCATGGAGGTGGTAATTGATGAAGTGGCCTTGGGCGTTAACGGATACTATAGCCACGTTCGCCACTAGTTGGAGGTTATCCAACTGGACCGACAAGGCTGACAATCACAAGAATAAACAAGTTGTTAGAACATAAGTAGAGGGAGTGAGAACGGAGGTTTTCTTGAAGATCATCTTACCCGCCACCATGGCGTCGGATTCGGCCAACCGTGCTCGGGCGGTGTTGGCCTCTTCCTCGGCGGCAAGGAGGGCAGCTTGAGAGGCCTTGAGGCAGCTCTCAAGCTGACCGTTCTCCCAAGTTGCCTCTGAGTAATGGTACTTGGCCGCCCTCCACTCCAAGAGGAAACACTAGGCGTCGTCGCCATTGTAGGAGTCAGAAGAGTCTAACGACGAGTCTGGCGTGGCAGCAGCAGACATGGTAGCAGAAAGCTCGCTGGCCCAGGGAGGAAGTGGCCAGAGGCTGTCATTTAAGATGAACCTATAAACGGGTTAGAAGGATTCATTGCCATAAGCGGAAAATGTTGGTCTTACCTCATACGGCGGAGGCACTGGCTCATCGGCAGGTTCTCCTTTGGAACCTCCTTTGCTGCGCGCTTGTTGTGGTTGTCCTCGGCGGCCATGGATTTTGTTTAGATCTATGGAGAGGAGGAAGAAACCACTATAGGGGTTGAGAAGATGGAGGATGTGAGAAAATGAAGGAGGTTGCAAGTGTAGATGTGTTTGAGGCCAGAGCCCTTGGCTAGTATTTATAGCCAAGGAGACAGGATGGTAGATATCTTGGGACGTGCAAAGAGTAACTACAATTAATGGAAGGGGAAGCACCGCTCCACTAGTACTGAGGAAAGTGTGGAGTTGATAACTGAGAGAGGATTCAAAGGCTGTTTTGAAGTGGAGGCCATTTTCAGAATTAATTAAGTCAGAGTAAAGTCAGAAGTTAGAAATTGGCTATTTCAAATTGACTCTTCTAGTCAAACTGAAAGGTACAGCATAGTAGCAGGAAAGGTACAGTTATTGGCAAGTTTTACACAAGTTATATGTTACAACTATTGAAATGTGGATTACAAATTAAGAACATCATGGATTGCTCTTAGAGCTTTTAGTCAAATAGCATCAACTTCTGTAATTTGTTGCTTATCTTCTTTGGCTGATCCAGGAATCTTCTCAAGGTTGCTGCGAATGGCCTTGCCTTCTTTGACCTTGGTCAGCATCTCTTGTTTCTTTTGTTTGATGGCATTGGGGATCTGAACCAAGTTGGACTCATGGCAATTGATGGCGGCCTTAACACTTTCCAGTTCTTTCTCAAGTTTAGCATGCCTAGCTCTCAGCTGATTCAACTCTAGTTCAATTCTGGAAGAGGAATTATTCACATTGTCAATTAGTTGTGCTAATTATTTGGCTTCTTGTTTATTGGAATTCTTCTTGGCCATCAAAGCTTCATGGTAAGACATATTCCTTTGAGCTTTTTTCACCTTTGGGGATTGATCTTCAATGATGGATAAAGGTGTTAAGGCTTCAATGAGATATGGGGACAAATTATCATTGATAGCTAAGAAGATTCTTCGCATTGGATCTACATCTTGGACCAAATCAGCTATATCTTTCTCAAGCATTGGCAATATGTCCCTTAGCCGATTTCTAGTCTCTTCTGATAATGTCTCTTGGAAAGAGGTGGCTGATTAGCTAATCTCACCTTCATCTGTGTATTCTTCAAAGTTGAAGGAGTAGCTCAGAGCTGGAGAATTAAGTGTCTATATATGAGCAAAGGAAATATTATTAGGAGGATCAAATTAGTTGGTAACAAGATAAATGGTGAAGTAAACACAATACCTTTTGGAAGTGGCTCTAGTTGAAGAGAAGGAATAGCCAATGATGTGCCAACATTTTTTTCAACAGTCGTTTGAATCGGCTCTAGGTTTTCAGGGATAGTGTTTGCAAGCATCAAGGAGTGTTTGCAGTTTATGTTTGCTATGAAGCGATAGATGAACATGAGAATTTCTTACCATCAACTATTTGCTAAGCTAGAGAATAGGTAGTTTGGGCATCAGTGTAAGCAAGATGATCATCAGCTAGTGAATTATCAGACCTTTGTTCTTGTGCAAATGTCTTTCAGGTAGAGTCTGACAAGGTAAATGGTCACAAGAGAATAAAATTATATAAAATTAGGAGGCTTGAGAGGACATCTTGGTAGCATTAGGAGGGGAAATAGAGAGATGCTCATCTTCTGTCACCTGAGGTCTGTTAGAAATATTAGTTGTTTCAACTGTAATCGGCTCTTTAGGGGGAACAACCGATGAGAGGTTGGTGGATGCTGATTCAAGTGCCTGGGATAGTAGTTTAGCACCCAAAACATAATAGGATGCAATACTTGATGGCTACAAAAGGGAATTGGATAAGAAATTAAATATTAATGTGAGAAGGGAGATCAATTGATTTACCTGAGCAGCTGATGGTTTGGTTCTGAAAGTCTTTTCCTAGTGGTGGTTTTCTGAGTCACACCTTTGGCTATCTTGTGTTTGGAAGACTAGTATGTAAGTATTGCTAGTGCAGCCGGGGTCTTCATCAGCTTCTTTAAGATGGGTGATGTGGATCCCATTATTGAGGCTGGACATGGTGGATAGTATTCTATGGGATGCCCCTTCCTGTCCATGCTTGGGGGATTGAATTCGGTGTCCTAAAAAAGTTTGTTAGAACAGTTGGCAGGGGAATTTATTGAATAATTTTTCTGAAAATGAATGGTAAGTTACATCACTATCAGAAGCAAAATTATCATCCAAAGCTATGTAGCTAGGATGAACTGGCCTACAGAAGAGATGGGAGTGCCATCCTTGCCACCAAGAATTGTATAAATTTAAAGTGAAGGTGGCTCTGGTCCATTCATGCAGATTGAGGGAAGGAAGATTTGATCCTAACTAGAAAACTCTAGAAGCTTCCATTACCTCACTGATGCCTTCTCTCGGTTTTAGTATATCTTTGAAAAATAGCTAGGCGCTGTTGACCAAGGCCGAATTGACGGGCCATGAAACAAGGATTGTAGAATTCATAAGTTGGAAGATTTTCTAGGAGAAAAGAACTGGTATCCATTTTGCCACAGCCATGGTGAAATTCAGCTGGCAGTACACAGGGTTTGATGATGCAACAAAAAATTGTTGCAGCTATTTCATGTGAGCAGCCTGATTCAAACTGAAATTTGACTGGCAGAACTAATTCATTGTCTTCATCTTCATCATAAGGCAGCCAAGTCAAGATGTTTGCATCAAATCCTCTATAGAATTTCTTAAAGAGATGGCCTACATCAACAGCAATTGTTATGGCGGATGCAGCTTCACCATAATTCATGCACTATCAAGTTCTTCCATCTTTTCCTTTGTAATCTTCAGCAAAGTTAGATAAAGGAAAGCTCAGATTTCTGATATTGGGTCTTATAATCCTATGCATATACAGGTTTAGCCATAGTTATATCAACCACCAAGGGCCACTAATGGTATGCACTGGTTCATTCTTTAGCATCTGGATAGCTACCTGGTGCATCAGATGATAAGCAGATCCTAGCAGGTATTTTCCAAGAGGGATTTCATTACCAGCTGCTAGATGCTCTGCCAAGTATTTATGATTGAAAGTTGGACCACAGGATGATCCACAAAAGATGAATCTTTCTAGCCACATGTTCAAGAAAGCTACATGTTCCCTTTTGGCAATAGTTGATCCATCTCCAATGTGGTTCAGAATGTAGCTTTGCCCATCCTATGCAGTCTAATATTTTGGCTAATTTCTTGGATTCAACACTTAAGAAGTCATAAGGTTGCATTGATCCTATTATTCTAAGGCCAGTCAACATATAAACATCGGCCAAAGTGGTGGTCATTGGGCCATGACCAAAAATGAAAGCATTTAAGGTGTTGGACCAGAAGTAAGATGCAGAAATTAGAAGTGAATCATTCCTCTCCATTCTAGATAGTGAGAGTGTCAAGCATTAATTCAAGTCACAAATCTCCCAATCTCTAGCCTTTTCCTCTGATACCCTATGAAATCAATCTCTCCATCCCTTAGGCATTTTGGGCCAGTTTCTAAAGGGAGTTTTGGTGTTCCAGGAGGACAAATCTACTACAGATTGTTTGAAGTGGATTCGGTTGGTTTCTTGACTGATAAAGTTAGATGGATCAGGGTCACCCATAGTCCCAAGATAATAGACATTAGGAACAACAACTGATGGAATCAAAATTCCGTTCCTCATTTCCTAGAGACTAGATAGAATAAATTTGAGAAGAAAGGAAATACAAGGTAACGGCTAATACTTGGAAGATGGGAACTTGAAAGCATACCTCAGGGACGTGGTCGCTGGTCGCCATTGTAGCCAAAATGGATCTAAATCTAAGGAAGGTTACTTGAATAACAGCTTGATAGAGCAGAGGATTTGCTAGGGTTAAGGCCTTGGCAATGGAGGCTTTGGTTGTTGAGGCTTGCTCAAGAAATTAGGGGAAAGCGAATAGGCCAAGTGAGTTGGAAATGATACTATTGGGGTATTATATAAAATTCGGACCGAGAAATCAGAAGTCACGCGTATATTTTGGAATAAACGGTTGTGACATGATGAGCAGGTAAATAGAAATTTTGGAATAAAATTATTTTTATCCCAAAATTGGGAGGCATGTGTTTACACCAAAATTTTTAAAGAAGAACGTGGGAACTCGAAGCTTCTAAGATTGTATCATCAAGAAATTGATCAGGTGTGAATCGATATCGGTTGGTTTTGATGTAGTGTTGGAATCGGCTATTTTATAGATGACATCAGCAGACAACGTCAATGGACTACGTATGGATGTCGTCGTGGGAAAATATGTCACACTCTACCAAAAGAAAAAGATTAGGGTCCAAGTTATTTTTAATGTAGGAATGTTTTCTTTTATTCCAAGAATTGTAATGAGTCGTATTTGAGTAGGATTCATGTTTAGGTTTTGGGTATAAATATCAGACCCCGGTTATTGAACAAAGATATGAACAATCAATCAACACAATCTTTCTGGCTTTCGTCGTCGCATTAGGAGTAGGAGTACTGTAGATCTCAATGAGTTCTTCAGCAAATAGGGCTACATCGACTGATCGACCTCTAGTTTGCTTGTGAGTACCATCATGACTATTGTGCTTGTAAAGCTGCATCAGCTAATTGATCTTTTATGAGTCATAATATAAGTTAGTTATCGATTTGTATCATAGTTTGTAAGGCTGCATTAGTTGATTGATCTCTTACAAATCATAATATAGATCAAAGTTATCGATCTTGTGTTAAATAACTTATTGTTTAATACAATATCACTAGTAATCGGATATGCTAAGATTAGTAAGATTTTCCTTACTGCTTTTGGTTGATTCACCAGTTATCGATCCTATTATAATTAATGTTTTATGAATTATAACAAATCACCTGATTGAGATAGAGATAGATCGGCATCATATCATCTTAATTGGTCGTCTTCTAGTCTGGTCACGCTTTAAATCTTATGATTGATGGCTTAATTCTGCTGATCGACTGTTTTATCTCTATTCCAATCAAACATAGTATGCATCCAAAGACATGTTTCAATCTTGAATAAACTCACTAGTTAATGAGATCTAATCTAATGACACAACTATAGTTGCATCGACCCGGTCGAACCTCACTAGTAAGACTTTGGATTAGAGATTATCGATTAGTGGTTTTGTTCATTATCAAGATATGTACTCTGTTTGTTTGATATGCATGCATCGTCTATTTTAGCCGATTCGCCTGTGCTTTTCACACATCTAGCATGCTTTTCATGAACCTATCAATATACAGATGGTTTTATAGATTCTTTGTCTTTAGTTTGTTATTATTATCATAACTGTATCGATCCAATCGAACCTCACTGTTGATAGTAACAGATTAGATTCATAGCGTTTGTAGATTCATTTGTACTAGATAGTCGATTTGTTCGCATGTTATATCCTTTCTCATTAAACTTATTGGCTCAATGTTTTACACTGGTTATATCCATCTTGCTGATGATGTTTCTTTATATTACTTATATTTTGGTGTATTGTACTTGTTCTATCTGGATTAATCAATCATAATAAAACCGCTATGACCCATGAGTATCGGTTATTTTGAATTCGTACCATCATCATTGATATTAGCCGATAATCTTCATTTCAACGATCCTTGCTTTACTGATATGTTGGATATCGACTATTTAGTCGATAGCCCTATCAAATTGGCTGTTTAGACACATATTTGGAACAGTCTAGAGTAGCACTGACATGTTCCACCTCAAATTACTGATAAGATTTTCTCTCCTTGTCAATTGCAGGTCAAATTGACTGCATGCCATTGGGTTTCAAAATCGACTGGACCTATATTGAAGCCAAGTAGATCTCCAATCTAATTCTATTTAGATCATCTGGCTTGCTGTGTGTTGATCGCATCACCACATTTTTGCGCCAACAGAGGCATTAAGCAATAAATTTAATGAAGTCGAAATACTGAGAAGAAGAAACAGTATGTGCACCGCAAGGTGCATTGT
This sequence comes from Miscanthus floridulus, assembly GCF_019320115.1. Classification (NCBI taxonomy): domain Eukaryota; kingdom Viridiplantae; phylum Streptophyta; class Magnoliopsida; order Poales; family Poaceae; genus Miscanthus; species Miscanthus floridulus. Next base: position 98,433,347 of record NC_089580.1, on the reverse strand, counting down.
ACACAATGTAGCCCCTAAACCTGCTGGAAGATGAAGAATAAATCTTGTAGCAGGATGAAAGAAAAATATGTAGTCCCTAGCGTAGCTGAGAAAGCAACAAGTCCCTAGCGTTGCCGAAGAATCTAGTGATCGAAAAAATTAGTACATTCGCCGCAAGGTGAAGTGTACACACTTAATCCCCGAGCCAGCTGTAAGACGAACAATGAATCTTGTAGCAAGGTCAAAGAATAAGACCTAAAGTTATGGCACCAAATCAGAGAAATTTCTTGCATGGAGCAATAAGCAAAAAATTGCTAGGGCACAATTAACGCATTAATTATTAGGGCGGCGTGTAAAACTAAGCTACCCATTGTGTCATCTAGGTCCATGAAAACATGATGGCCCAAAAGATGGCCCATTAAAAAGAGACTGCGGAGAATTCGAAGCATCACATAGTAACTGCGGGCAAACACGTGCGCATGGCATGGCAAATACGGAAATGGTCACGTGGCGTGGCATGGGTTCCTAGAAACCCTAGAGACAAAGAGATGGGGGTGAAGCATTATAAACCCCACTCTGCCCACAGTGCACTACATTTCGCAAGAGTAGTTACACACACAACCTCCTTCTTCTTCCTCGAGCAACCCAGAATCACACTGCTGCTGCTAGTGCTGCATCCTCCACCACTACCTGCATCTGACCTTGGGTGTCCTAGCTCACCGCAAGATCAGAGCGAGTGTGATGAGTCCCTTGATCTAGATCCAAAATAATGGCGCCAGTCCTAAGAAGTCATGGAAGATGACCGCCCACAGCAAGGAGTGGGTGGCGTCCACCAGCACCCACGAGGATCTATAGGAGTTGGTGTTTGATGGAGTCCTGCCCTACCAAGCGATGGCCACATGGCAGCCACCGTAGGTGAGCGCTATCCAAACCCTCATGACGGCGAGCTTGTAGTCTTCGAAGATTTCTTTCAGTCGTAGATTTGGTTTGTCGGTGTATCCTTTTCTTCTGCAAACTCCTTGTATAGTATGGACATATCTCTAATCCATCTCAACCCAAATAGCATACTCCATCTCTTGATCTTTATCAATCTGTGCGAAGCAGTATCTAGGCATTGAGCCTCATTTCAATCTTTTTTGGTACCTCTTCCACCTCAAATCCTTTTCTGGAGCCAAAGTTCTTCGGTGCGACGTATCTTGTACTATGGGATGGGAAGGCAGGCAGAGTATAAACCAATCCTAGCTTAGCACATCAAACAAGGGGTGGAAGGTGAAGTGGTTCTACACTAAGAATGCAGAGCTTGGGCTCTCGGAGGATATTGATTCTAAGCCCAAATCAAATCCAAACTGGTCGGCAAGGCTGAACGGCGATGAAATGGTGCAAGTGGAGGAGCTACTTGATCTTCCTGCCCATGTGAACATTAACAAGGGTGGAGTGCACTCAAAACTTCATCGTCTGCCAAATCTAGCCATGTAAGTAAAGGTCCCATCCTGCATATGAATATCGATTGGAAGACTTCGTGCGGGAAGCACCCGAGACATGTGGACAATGATGAAATTAACCACCTAGTGGCAAAGTTCTTTACCATAAAGAACACCATAGAGAAGAGGCACCCTCAAAGGGCCTTCAATTTGATGAATCTGCCCCTAAAGGTTAGTAACTTGGGATAATATGTTTTGTTGCTTTATTTGCCTATTTATTGCCTGATACCTGTTCGATGATATGCCATGCAGGACCTGAAGGGCATACATCTCTAATGTTCTAGACAAAACATGGCTGATCAGCAAGGATTGATACAAGAATTCTCAGACCAAGGCTGAGATTGAGGTGATGATGATTAGGAGGACTCCGAGCAGCTCATCAGACGGGTAAAGGGCTACCCTGAGCCCTGGTTGGTGCATCCTGCTAAGCTATAAGGTGCCAGTTCACGATGCACCAGTGGAGAAGAGAAAAAGGAAAGCAACAATGCCACCCTAGCATGACCATGGGATTAGCATCAGGAACCCGTTGCCCCTGCCAGCACCAAAGTTATGTGCACAGATCAGAGAGTGAAGGCTACCCACCAAGGGAGACATTGTCCTCAAGGGCTGTTGTGGGGTGTATGACCCTAGATACCCATGGCAGACCACATGGGCTGCGCCCCTAGGGGTGGCCCAGCCCACAAGAAGAAGCCTTGTGGGGCATGACTCTGCTCGGCGCCTTCCACAAGACATCAGGAAGATATCTAGAAGATACTATGAGATCTAGTTAGGATATGTATGATCTTAAGATTCTTGTAATTAGTTATTACTTTCTGGTTATCTCTTAGATCTAACCGACTTGTAACCCTGCCTCCCGGACTATATAAGGCGGGTAGGGACCCCCTCTAAAAACATGACATATCATATGATAGCTAATACAAACCAACAGACCATAAGAGTAAGGTATTACATCATACTGATGGCCTAAACCTATCTAACTCGTGTGTCTCTATTGCCTTCTTGTTCTTGATCTCGTGCTCCCCTGCTGATCAATCTACCTTCGTGGGATACCCCTCGGAGGACTGCCGATGATATTATGTCGATAGTTGGAGCGCTAGGTAGGGGCGAGCGTGCTATTTCCTTGTCGAACAAGTTGGCTTTTTCCGTAGGCTCTTCGCCCCCTCTGCTGCCTGGCCAGATCTTCACGGTCAGATCCATCTCATGGGTCATCAACACTGATGGAGTCAGAGAGCTCCTCGAGCCGGGACAGATTGGTTCTGCGCCAATCACCCCCACACCTGCAACTGCAGATCCGATGTTAGAGCCGATTCTGAGGTCTCCTTCTACAACTACTCATCGTCCGCTTCCTCACTACCAGAGGAGGCCGATCAACAATGATGATCTAATTGAATCCATTGATCAGGTTGGACTGAAGCTCGCTGATTGTCTCTCCATCGCCAAATTGGCACTAGACACTCTAGTTTAGCGCCGACCACCCACCGATCTAGATCTATCGGAGGGTGCTCGGGAAACTACAGGGGCTACGGCCCAACCCTTTGGGTTCTCCAACGCCGCCATCGCTCACCAACATGCCCTGAGGGGCAAACTCACCAACCAGGTTGCCGTCCAACTTCCGCCAGCCGTAAACACGCTGCACTTAGGCCGGAGCCCCAGGGCGCACCTCCAGACCATCCCGGAAGAAGCTCCGAGCTCTGAGTCTTAGGGCTCTACGGAGACCCTCACCGAAACCTTCTCCGATCAATTTCTCCTTCCACCCTTTTAAGGTGGTGCGATCTTCAACATCAGCATCGACATCCCTCCCTGGAACAGTGAAACCGAGGGGGAGCGCATTGCTTAGGAGAACTAGAATGTCAACCATGCACAGTGACGAGAAAACAAGGCAGCCATCACGAGGGCCGAAGCTACTCAAAATAATTGGCTTGACTCTCAGGGAAGACCGCTCCCGCTCTACCGTGACCTTGATGAAGAATTCCTCCGCGTTGATGGCCACGTCGTCTTCAAGACACCAAGCGCCAATTTGGAAGTAGCCGCCAATGAGCTCGCTCGTTTCCCTCAAATGTCTGAGCTCGCCAAGATCGCCGCCATGCTTAAAGTGGCTCACTGTTAGGTCAACAAGATCCATGAGGATCAGAGACCTTCATGCTCTACAAGCACGATTCACCGATCAGTAGCGTTGAGGTCCAATCACTGCCCAAGTCAAAGCCGTTTCGCCGACCAATCGCTACATCTCTAGGGAAGACCCAGGGGGCATCGTGCCAAACACCATCGCCAACATGACCAGGAGGTCGAACAGGATGCTAGAGTACATCTTACCAACCTCCAGGATACGCAGCGGCGTATCGAGCAGCGGCGCTTTGGTCGCCATGAAGACAAAGTGCATCGTCACTAGGATTACGAAAAGGAGTATGGCAACCCGGACTCAGCCCTCAAACCTATCCCCAACCACAATGCCATAGACTATGGTGCCAACAACCCTGAGGGGCCTCTGGCTTTCACAAGGGCACTCCCAATGCTTCGATGGCCTCGTGGTTTTAAGATCACAGGGGTCAAGCCCTACAAAGGAAGAATGAATCCAACTCAGTGGCTACAGGCTTACGCCACTGCTGTCTATGCCGCGGGAGGAGACACCAGCGTCATGGAAAATTATCTCCCCATCATGCTCACACCACCCACCATGAGCTAGTTCACTAGCCTTGCGTCAAACTCCATCGGCTCATGGGAAGAGTTGAAGAAAGTCTTCACCGACAACTACATGGCCATGTTACTCGACCCGGCACGAAGCATGATCTCAGCCGCATCAACCAGAAGCCATCTGAGCTCCTTTGTAGCTACATCCGGTGTTTCTCCGAGATGAGGAACTCTATCCCCAACATCACAGAAGCTGAAGTCATCACCGCCTTTATCCGAGGACTCCACCATCGCGAGCTTCGCTCCAAATTCAACCGTAAGCCACCAACCGGTATCGACAAAATGATAACTACCACCAACTAGTACACCGATGTAGAGGAAGCCAAGGTGCACTTCAATGAGGATGCAGGCACTTAGTGACCACCTCACCGATATGATGATCACCCCGACGACTGATGTCATAGCGACCGCCGTCCCGATGACCGTGGCTATCATCGTGATAGCAGCTGTGAGCAAACAGGAGGACACAGGCCTAGCCAAAATCACCATCGCTAGCCAAAACACATCTTCACCACTGTTAGTCAACCTCGCACCAAGCATAACTATGATGAGCAGTACCAAAAGATCCTCGACGGCCTGTGCCCTCTTCACAAGACCGCTAAACATAAGATGAAGGACTGCATTGGCCTAGCTAGGGAGTTCTAGGACAAGAGGCTCGATGATGACGCAAACGATGGAGCCAGAGGTCGCCGACCGCCTAGGAACAACAACAACGCCTTTTAGGACCACGATAAGGTGGTCGCCATAATCTTTGGGGGCCTCACCTCCACTGAGAGTCAAAGGGAATGGAAGCTTGCTGCTCGATGAGTGCTCGCCATTGCTTCAGAAGAAACTACCACTGACCTCAGCTATCGCCCATGGTCCGAGGTCCCCATCACCTTCAGTAGGGCCGACCAGTGGGCAGACATACCATATATAGGGTGTTTCACCCTTGTCCTTGATGCAACCGTCCAGAAGGTTCTCTTTAGAAAAGTCCTTGTTGATGGTGGTAGTGCTCTGAACCTACTCTTCACCGGAGCCCTAAGGGAGTTGGGCCTCGCGATATTAGATCTCACACCCTCGGACTCCTCCTTCTAGGGTGTGGTACCTGGAAGGGCATCTAGACCACTTTGAGAGATCACCCTTACTAGTACAGTTCGGCACAGCAAGCAACTACCACGTTGAGCATATCAACTTCTACGTCGCCGACTTCAACACCGCCTACCACGCCATACTTGGCTGGCCAGCTCTAGCCAAATTCATGGCCATACCACACTATGTGTATCTGGTGTTAAAGATGCCTTCGCCTGCAGGAGTCCTTGCTCTACAGGCCAACCTTTCTGTTGCCTATGCCTGCGAGATAGAGAGTCTTGCTCTCGCCGAAGCCACTGACCTCTCCATCCAGATGGCTAGTGTGGTCGCCGAAGCCAAGACAGTACCCACTGATGACATGGAGATCCCAGAGCTAGAGCTTCCTCGTGCCTCCACCAAGTCCAAGGAAATCAAGGAGGTCGGCCTCGGCCTCGACGACGCCTCCAAGACCGTGAAGATTGGGGCTCACCTTGACCCCAAATAGGAAGTCACACTCATCTCCTTCCTACATGCCAATGCCGATGTGTTTGCTTGGAAACCTGCAGACATGCCAAGGGTACCATGGGAGAAGATCGAGCACTCCTTGAATGTCTCGCCAACCACCAAACCAATCAAGCAGAAACTCCATTGATTTGTGCCAGACAAGAAGGAGGCTATTAGGGTAGAAATAAAATGGCTCTTAGCTACCGGGTTTATTAAAGAAGTGTATCATCCAGATTAGTTAGCAAACCCTATTCTCGTTCAAAAAAAGAATAAAGAATGGAGAATGTGCGTTCATTATACTGATCTTAACAAACACTGCCCTAAAGACCCCTTCGGCTTGCCTCGGATAGACGAGGTTGTAGACTCTACCACCGGCTGTGAACTGCTCTCTTTCCTTGACTGTTACTCTGGCTATCATCAGATATCCCTCGAGGAAGAAGACCAGATAAAAACATCGTTCATTACACCTTTCGGTGCATACTGCTAAAAAACTATGTCCTTTGGACTCAAGAATGCTGGGGCTACCTATCAAAGGGCCATTCAGATGTGCCTTGACTAGCAAATCGGCCACAACGTTGAAGCCTACATCAATGACGTGGTTATCAAAACCAAGACAGCCGACAACCTCATCGCCGACCTTGAAGAAACCTTTGCCAATCTAAACAAGTACCGATGGAAGCTGAACCCTTCAAAGTGCATCTTTGGAGTTCCATCTGGTATATTGCTGGGCTACATCATTAGTACTCAAGGCATCGGCGCACTATGAAACTCACTGCTACCAATCCGCCATTGGTCTTCACACCCTTTATCAAGCCAAGGAGTTCATTCACTTGATCCATGTCGTCCTTGCTCGGCAGCTCTGACCAACTCCTTTGGCTTTCTGAGATGTGGTTGGCGTTACAACACACCGCTGGGTGGCTTTGTCTCATGTAGAACCATCTAGTGTTCCACCCCTTCAGTGAAGTGTTCAGCGGTATGGTAAGATATTCACTCGCCATCCCATCTCAAAGCTAGAGATACACCCCGCCGACCACCTTTGAACCAGCACCGCCTCCCTTCTTCAGCCAGAATAGGTGACAAAAAGATTGAAGTGGGGTAGGATGCCAAGGTATGCCTCACAAAAGTGGATGAAGATGGAGATGTGCAGAATGGTGTTGGGGTGTAGGTTGCATAGAGTAACCCCCTAGAGCTACAATAGATCCCTCAGAAATGGGTGCATAGGAAACCCTAGCCCATGCCAGAAATAGTCTTCAAATACTACCGCTTCGTTAGTACAAGGCATGGGAAAAGACTCACCAAGAGCTGGCCGCCATCCGGTGGTTGCACGGTCGGGTAGAACGCTGGCCTCCACCAATTGGTTTAGCTCAGCTTCTCCTATTCGTGATGGCACCCACTTCTCGTCACATTAGGCCATGACATCTACCTTCTTGGGACTCATCTTCTTTGGTTTCGTAGCTCCTCTCTTCGGTGCCATCTCTTAGATCTGGTTAGGGTTTGGCGGCGGAGGCAACTGTGGTTGCGGATTTGGCAGCGCAAGAAGTGAGGAGGAAGATGAAGTGGAAAAGGTGGGAATGGGGACTGTGGTGGCACTATTATATAGGACCCTCCCCACTGTTCTGCATTCAAGGGTTTTTGGGAACTGTTCCCACGATCTACGCCACTGCGATTTCTCCAAATCGACAAATGCGCCATTATCTAGGCTTTCGCGCAACCGCAGCCCATGGCGCTCATTTATCGCTGCCTTTAGTTGCTCCATGCTGAAATATTGCTGACATCTATGCCATTTATTGAGGCTAAGTAACTGACACTATCCAGCTATTAATCCGGTTTTTCCTCCACAATTGGATTTCTCCGATAACTCTGCTTGCAGCTCGGGGACTGGTGGTCTTTTCCATTGGTTTTTGATTGTTTCTCTATTTCTGACCCTGGCACCACATGACTACGCCACCTACTGTCAGTCTTAGGGACTAAGTGGGCACACTTCACCTTGCAGTGAATGTGGTTTGTCTCTTTTTTGGGCCACAACTGGGGATTGGCTGCCTGCTCATCTAGTTTTCTACTATTCTTCAAGTTTCTCACCCTAACACCACATGATTACATCATCTACTATTAGGATCGGGGACTAAGTGGGCACACTTCTCACGGTGAGTGTGTGGGATTTTTTTCGAGAAGACTAGACGCCTATAGTGGAAGATTGACTCCTTCAACTTTGTTTGGACTCTAAGTGGGCACACTTTGTCCACTACGGAGAAATTTTCGATTCTGAACTTGAGCTCCTTACACCCTTATGGCAAGCCATACTTTGGTCATTCTGCTCGATGATGGTTCATGGTGCTCGGTGATAGGTCGCGCTGCTCGGCTGACATGTCATGCTGCTCGGCAATGGTTCACACTATTTGGTGATGGCTCACGCAGCTCAGCAGTTCAGCATGGTGGTTGGACCATGAGCTTCATTGCTCGGCATTGTTAGCACCTGCTCGGACAAGCTTAAGACGACATTGATCAATGGGTACAAGGCGCTCGGGGACTAGCTATGGGGTGTATGACCCCGGATACCCATGGCAGACCACATGGGCTACGCCCCTAGGGGTGGCCCAGCCCACAAGAAGAAGCCTTGTGGGGCACGACTCTGCTCAGCGCCTTCCGCAAGACATCAGGAAGATATCTAGAAGATACTACAAGATCTATTAGGATATGTATGATCTCAAGATTCCTATAATCAGTTATTACTTTTCGGTTATCTCTCAGATCTAACCGACTTGTAACCCTGCCTCCTGAACTATATAAGGCGGGTAGGGACCCCGTCTAAAAACACGGCATATCATACGATAGCTAATATAAACCAACAGACCATAGGAGTAAGGTATTACGTCATACTGATGGCCTAAATCTATCTAACTTGTGTGTCTCTATTGTCTTCTTATTCTTGATCTCGCGCTCCCCTGCCGATCAATCTACCTTCGTGGGATACCCCTTGGAGGACTGCCGATGATATTATATCGACAGCTACCTACCAAGGGCTTGCTACCCCCCTCCTCTAGAAAATGAAGGTCCTAGCTCCGCGATGGGCATAAATGTAATCACCAATGAAGGTTTAGGGGTTTAAACTAATAAATTCCACGAATTTAAGTGAATCTATGTTTTGAGTAGGGTTTATCTAGAAAACAACCAAGGAGGACCTAATCATCGAAGGAAATTATAGAATTCCTGCCATGGTACCTATGTGGGAAGACTCTAGAAGGGTCTAAAAGGCAAATCAATGAAGCAAGCCTCAGCCCACTACCATGTGGGGCTAGCTGGCCTATAGGTAGGGCCGCCCAGCCCCTATGGGCCCCACCTATCAGCCTACTTTGTATGTCGGTTCTCCACCGCCTTTGAGGATGTATCTAAGCCGTTGCTTAAGTTGGTTTGATTCAAAGGCTCACATTGGACCCTCAGGGCTATATATACCAGCCCCTGCCCCTTCCTTAGAGAAATCCTGAAACCCTAATTCATATTCTCCTCATTAGGATCAGAGCTAGCTATCAAGAGAAGATTAGACCTCCATAGGATCTAGTCTTTAGAAATAGAGAGATAGAGAGTGAGGGAAGAGTTTAGAGGAGCTGCCTGGCCTATCGATGCTCTCTCTATGGCTTGTACCTTGGTGGAAGTCAACCTTGCATTTGAGATTTCTCTGGTAATCCACTTCTGATTTAAGTAAGTAACATGTTTATATTGTTCTTCTGGTTTGCTAGTCTCTTCTGAGTGCTTTTAATCTATTGGCCTTAGGTTAAAGTATTATTCGTAGTGTAAGCATGGTGCTTAGACTCGGGTAACTCATGGATGTACCCTACATTCTGGATTGGTGGTGGCTCGTGAGGGTGACTCTTATAGCCTAGTTGAATCCTCTGTAGTGCCACCTCCTATTTGTAGGACTAGCAGGATTAGTTATTATAGGAAACATGCTCTATTTGTGTTTCCCTTAGTAATATCCCCAGTCAAAAAATATAAGACAGCTTATCGAGATTAGAACTAGAAGACCTTAGCAATCTCCTCTACACTCCCAATTTTCTTAAGTCTTGTTGCTACTCTGGGTTAAGTTGGACCGTAGTTAACCTCACATGTTTCCCTATGGATACAATACTTGGAATACCTCTGGGTGAAAGCTACAGCGGTATTCGTGTGCTTGTAGATTTATCTGTGTGCGTTAAATATACCAACATGCTTTCTGGTGTCGTTGCCGAGGAAATGGTTGCTGAGTTAACTTCGAACCTAGCTTAACCTTGTATCATATTCTTTTATCTTTTAATTCCTTCATTCTTTTATTTTCTTTTCCATTATGAATTCCACTCCTATCTATCAATACACTAAACCCACGAGCATGAGCTTTGGACCAACCAAATTTGTAGAGCCTATCCTAACACATGGTTATGAGCTGTGCCCGTGTTTAATAAAACTAATTCAGATCAATCCTTCTTGGGAGAAGGCGATGAAAACCCATACTCACACCTACGAGAGTTGGAGCAAACCTATGTATGCTTGCATATCACTGGCATGTCTAACAAGACCTTAAGATGGAAGTTGTTTCCGTTCTCTTTGATGGGAAGATTTAAATGTTGGTATAGTCAACCCATAGGAAGTATGCTAGGAGATTGGGAAACATTATGCTCTAAATTTTGTTTATGTTTCTTTCCCATCTCTAAAGTTGTTAGCCTTCGGAAACGAAGGTTCAAAATTTTAGACAACTAGAAGAAGAATGTCTTGGTACATTGTGGGATTGTTTTAATGAACTCATCTTCACTGGCCCAGACCTTGCCACTCTAGACCCTATACTTCTTCAACATTTTTAAATGGGTTTTAGCAAGGATTCCTAGGGAATCCCATGACTGCAGCCTCTAGAGGAGCTTTCTTCTTCATTTGTCTGCTAGTGAAGCAAGGTCTATGCTTAATAGAATTAGTGGAATCACTCCCTATACTAGCATTCATAATGAACTCCTTGAGAAAGAGAATGAGTCACCTCCCAAACAGGAAGAGGAAGTTTTGATAGCCAAATCATAACCACTCCAATCCCTAGGATTTACCTGTCAATCCAAACTATTAATACCCCAAAATCCCTCGAGAGAAGAAGGAATTCCAACTTTAGAAATCCCAATTGAAATTGAGGATGACCTTCTTGGTGCTAATTTTGGGAGAACATTAAATTCTCATCTTCATAAGAGACCTTCGAGCGAATATAATTTAAATCCTCTCAAGAAGGGATCTCTTAAGAAGCGTCCTTATTTCCATATGTGACATTGGGAAGAATTCAAGGATGGCATGTCTAGTGATGCCATAGATGGAGAGCCAAGCTATTTAGAAGCCAATCCTATCTTCTCCCCTTCTATGCCCACATTAGATGTCTCATCTGAACCCATCTTTCAACCCATCCTTGACCCCGATGATCCCTATTATGCTATTTCTCCTTAGTCTCATGATGACCCTAGAAATCCACTAAGACAACCAAAGCATAGGAATCATGAAGGACATAAGGAAGACCAAGAAGAGCAACAACAATGGCTAGAGGATATTAGGAACTTATGTGCCATTGCCATTGAATGGATGGATGAGGGTTTAGACATGATCAACCTGAGAGTTACCAATCCAAGGGAAATCCTAGACAATAAAATGTCCAATGAATGTCATAGGCATGAAATGATGGAGACAATGTTTTCTCCTATAGACATTCATAAAGAAACACCCTTGGAGATTGGAAACGAAGATTTCATCAGTGAACATGGAAGTTATTTCATGAACACCTCATCAAATCCATGCTCACATGAGAAATCTCCTGAACCAATTGGTCTTTCCAATGTTGCCACACATGAGATCCTAAACCCCATTATACTTTCTATTCATAAAGACTTTCAAGGGGTGGTTGTATATGCATATGTTTATCATAAATATTGCAAATCTTGTAGGCATGAATCTTGTGATAGGTACGCAAAGGTTGGTGTTGGAGGGGAAACCACTTCACCAATTAGAAATACAATTTGAAGGTTTCCCAAGGACAAGCTTCTGTCCTAAAACAAGCACTTTCGGGAAGATAACATGAGCTTTTACCCTTTTGCTGTGATGCCCTTGTGAAATAAGCATAGAAACATAATTGTGAAAATATTTCTTTGGGTATTATTGTCACTAACCATTCTAGGTCTAAAGCAAAAGGATGAATGATGATGACTCAAGGTATGTCCAACCAAACACCATGCAACATTTAATCACATCCATCCAAACTTGATTTTTGCCCTGAAAAATTCAAGTGTGGGGGATCAACTTCTCTAAAAAATCTTATGCAATGTTGCTAATCCACCTTGGTTGTTTCTACCTTTAAGCCATGCTCAATTTCCTAGATAATAATCATGCGCTTTCATCTTTATTTGAGTAAATCTGTATAGTGCTTTCATGTTACCTTTGTTTGCCATAGTAAGTTTTGGTTTGGAAGTACTCGACATACTTCCAAAGGTTTTTTAAATTAAGCAAGGTGCTTAGGTTAAAATGCATTTCTTAACCAAATTAGACATGGAGTCCAGTTTAGTTATTTAACTAAAAATTGCTTTAGCAGATACTAGATATTTTGTTGGAATAACCACTATAGGAAATTCTCAATTAAATTTGGGTAAGTCACAAGATGAATTCAAATCAAAGATGAGCAAGGGACATGATGAACTCCAATAACATTGTGCAAAGATGACACAACTCATTCATCATGGATGAAAGAACTGCATAAAACAATGAGTGAGGCAGAAGGATCTAACAAGGTGACAAAAGATCGAAGAGCAGAAAGATGGCATGACAAAAGGATGAGAAAGAAAAGGTGTGATCTAGGAAATAAGAAGCTCATGAACAGCTCAAGCTACGAGAGTAGCCAAACAAGGAAAGCTTCAAGCAAAAGGGAAGCACCATCATGAGTCATCAACCCTTTGTCATATGGTGACATTATGCTCCAATAACAAAGGTAACATCCTAAGGTAAATGGTCATTATTTAAAAGAGTTTCTCCTTGATTCTGGTAGGCACATATATAAAAAACAAAATATGTTTGAGTTACAATTTACCTGATCAAACCTGATTAGCTCAACATGTCTCATTCTTCAAGCTTGTTCCTAGCACTACTTTCTTGATCTCATAGTTTTAATCAAATGAGCTAAAACATTGTGCATCTTATATCTAGAAGATGATAGCATAATCATGTAAAGATTGATACATTATGAAGAGATAGATAATCCATCCATGGGTTAAGCAATTCAACCCTTTCTGCCAAATGAACAGAAATGCTACATTCATGCTCAATCTTCTAATCTTATCACCTATGATATAATTGAACACAACATATAACATCAACTTCATCTTGTTAAGTGTGCCCAAGGCTAGAGAAAAATAAATGAAGTTTTGGTTCTGTTGGTGTTTTCCCACCAATAGAGCCCATGCACTTGATCTCTACCTTGTCTATATGAGTAGGACACTTCAAGCAGAGTGTGGGAGAGTTATTGATTCCCCAATTTCTACGAGTGAAGGTTCTGAACCTACTAAGCCAAAAATCAAAACTCAAAACCAAGACTGGGCTTGACTAAAGAAGGTAACACCATCATCAGAGACACCGTCACAAGATATGCAGCCATTTGGGTCTACATCACTGAGACCGAATGATGCACTCAAAAGGTAAAAGACTCTTCTCCAGTCGAGTCCTGTCTAGAGGACTTAAAAATCCAAACCCTGCCCAGTGAGTTAACATCGATCAGTTATCCATATTTACTTTTTAGCATTGCATGAATTATTTTCACTTTTAGCATATTTATTTTTCTAGCATTAGCATTACATTTAGAAAAGAAAAATAATAAAAAAAATTCATTACTACATTGCATCATTAAAGCTTAAACCCCCATGTGAATAAATCTATGGTGTGTAAAAGCCCATAGGAATATTTACTATGGTGGCATAAAAATATAAAAATACCATACATACATATTTCTTTCTACATTATACAAATAAGAAAATCCAAAAATATTAAATAGACATCCTGCTAGGACTTTTTTAATTAAAAAATCTATCTAAACCTCCATGGACAACAAATCTCTAAATGGCTGACTACTAACCCCTTATCTTAATCTAAGCCACGAGTTTTGGTGTTCTTGTTGGAGTATTTTGTAGGATGATCAAGAGTAACGCCATCCATCCAAAGTACATTCTTCTGAACCGCTGCTACACCCGCTACACGAGGAACACAACTTCTAGATGAATAAGAAAGACCACAGACAACATCCAACTTGGGGGAGGAGCATCCTCCATGTATCTAGCTAAGTATTTTTTCTCTTTTTGCTTCTACTATTTTTAAGTTTGCTTCATATTTGGAAAAGAAATAAAAAGTTTCATAACAAAATAAAAATTTATCTTAGCTATATATAATAATAAGGTGTGATTTTAAATTATGAAAATAAAATAAAAAGTATGTGTCTAGGTTTTCTGTTTTTAAGAGTTGAATAAAATAAAGAGGACTCAGAATAATCTCTTGAATGGAAATGATGAATAGTTGCTCTATTTTAATTCCTTACAAGTACCTAGTATTCAGCCTTGAATTCTCCCGAGTTTTGGATATGACTGATTTGATATAAAGATTTACTCTAAACTTGAAACTCGTGGGTAGCGAAAGCTTGATCTAAGTCTAGGTAATTGACGGATATGATATGAGAAGGTCTGAGCTGTTGTTTATCTTGTTCCTAGTTACACTAAAGTTCTAGAGGTTTACTTTTTGAAAAACACAAAAATGTTACATGATGAGTTCCTTTATGACAAAGCTTGAATTACCACTAGAGCCATACATGTTATTTAGGCTAGGAAAACTTCCATGTATATGTTGCTTGCTTTTGCATTGATTTTTGTCAAGCTTTGTTGACCCTTATGAGAGATTTGTCATGTTCTTAAAATCAAGATCACGTACACACCACCCAATTATGCACTACTCTACACTGGGGGTAGGTGCAGATATATGCCTTCCATCTTGATCCACCCAAAAATGTTCTACTCCTACACTAGGAGAAAACACCAAAAATATTCTTGATAGGTTTATCCACCAAATAAGTGCTCCAAAGTTTTTGTTGCTGTCTCTCAAAGTTTTATTACAGAAAGGAGACCTAGGGCAATGCAAAAGTTATTCATAAAAAAGAGAGAAAAGAAAAAAAATGGATACAAAAGTGTCTGAGATATTTAAAATAATGGGTACTCAGATGCTCGCCTAAAAAAAGAGATGAATAAGATAGCCCTTGTTCTCTTGCAAATGTTTCTAAGTTTCAAAAAGAGAGATATGTTTTTGAGGAGCATAGTAGAATTAGGTTAGCCACCATATATATCCACACACATGCACATCTTGATTTGATTGTATGACTTAACTCTCTTTGGATCCGTTGTTTGACTTTACAATATATGTATTGCAAGTACATAGCTTTCTCCCTACCTATGAACTCCACATAAAGCCTTAGTGGTAGGAAGAGAAAAAAGGCATAACATCTTTATTGTCTTGGTGAGGATGCACAAATACCACATATATTGAGAGACTTGAGAGTGTCATACAATGGAATCTCCAAGTTTTATTTTGAAAACCTATAAAAACTCCGAAATAATGGTTCTAAAAGAACTTGAGACAGATTACTTAACTTGATTGTTCTGTCTTTCCATTGCTCAAGACCCAAGTGAAGGCTAAGAAGCCACATGATTGTAGGTAATACGGGTATGTTTGAAAGTCAGATTAGCATATCAGTTTATTCTACTCTAGAGGAGATTTTTTGATTGAACACCTATGTACTTTTGAGGTGTGAAAGCATAGTAGCAAGTCCTAATCCATTGCTGAGTTTAGTTTTGCTAAGGGACTAGCAAAGGTTAAGCTTGGGGGAATTGTTGACGGTAGTTAACAACCATTAAATATGGATAAGGGCATCAATGTAATCACCTAATGAAGGTTTAGGGGTTTAAACTAATAATTTCAATGAGTTTTGGTGAATCTATGTTTTCAGCAAGGTTTATCTAGAAAACCACCAAGGAGGACCTAATCGTCGAAGGAAATTACTGGAATTCCATCGTGGTACCTATGTGGGAAGACTCTAAAAGGATCCAGAAGGCAAATCACCTGAAGCAGGGCTCACCCTAGTGCCATGTGGAGCCACCCAGCCTATAGGTGGCACCGCCTAGCCCCTATGGGCCCCACCTATTAGCCTGCTTCATATGTCGGTTCCCCATCGCCTTTGAGGAAATATCTAAGCAATTGCTTAAGTTAGTTTGATCCAAGAGCTCACATTAGGACCCTCAGGGCTATATATACTAGCCCCTACCCCGCTCCCTCAGTAGAGAGGAGGTGCCGGCCTATCGGTGCTCTCTCTATGGCTTGTACCTTGGTGGAAGTCAACCTTGCTTCTGAGATTTCTCTAGGTAATCCAATTCTGATTTAAGTAACATGTTTATATTATTCTTCTAGGTTTGTGAGTCTCTTTTGAGTGCTTTAATCTATTGGCCTTAGGTTAAAGTATTATTTGTAGTGTAAGCGTGGTTCTTAGACTTGGGTAACTTGTGGATGTACCCTACATTCCAGATCGATGGTCACTCAGCAAGGGTGACTCTTATAGCCTCGTTGAATCTTTTGTAGTCCACCTCCCATTTGTAGGACAAGCAGGATTAGTTATTATAGAATACATAACTTATCAAGATTAGAACTAGAAGACCTTAGCAATCTTCTCTACACTCCCGACTTTCTTAAGTCTTGTTGCTACTCTTGGTTAAGTTGGACCGTAGTTAACCTCACACGTTTCCTTATGGATACGATACTTGGAATACCTCTGAGTGAAACCAACAGCAGTATCCATACGCTTGTGGATTTATCTGTGTGCATTAAATATAACAACACAGACATGAAGCCCTAGGCTATAGGCAAAAGATCCGACCGTCCAGACTGAAGCTGAAGTCCCTAGGCCTAAGCTCGATACTCTGGTCAAGAGGGGCATGAACGATGGCACGACGACCCTTGGGGCAAGCCTAGTGCCCCCGAGGTTCGGGAGAACAACTACACCAACAACTGGGGCAAGCAGCCCTAGTGGGCTGCACAAGATCAGGCATACAATTTGCCGATCCAACAAGTAAGTTGTTGGCTGACATAATCAGATCACCATTTTAATACATGATTTGAAGTGTTCAACAATCATTCACTATGGAGCAGCAAACTATCGACTGAGCCCCTATGACCGATCAGGGCTGGAGAGGGGTCTCATGGCATGATACCACCTGCCACCCCAGTGAACATCGAAGGTACATGCGGTGAAGGGGCAACCACGGTGTCCATGGCAGACAGAGCTTGAGCAGGCGACAATGCTGGAAATCGGTGAGTAGCGGATCCCATTGGTGATGGTGTGTGATAGAACCGCCCAATTTATACAACATCAAGTACAGGTTGTCCCCATTTAACACATTAATTAGCGCATAATTTCACTTATACAAACCCGATAGTCCGTCGAGTGTCACAAAGGACCTCGGTAAATCAACATCACAACCAAGATGGCATGATCAAGCAAATACACATCACATACATAGAGTTGCAGCAGAAATAATATTACAAATGGGTTCACAAATAATAGTACAAGTTTGGGTTTCAAAACCGATTAAGGGAAACAATATAGCTTTCAAATGATTACATTAATATAAGTTCCAAATACATTACTAGCATAAGTGACATCCTCTGATAGAAGCATATAGATGAGAAATAAATATAGAGTCACCGAGCCCACCAGTGGTTAGCCACCATCTTCCTCAGGCCAAGAATTTCACCTACAACATGGTGGGATAAACCCTGAGTACTCGAACGTACTCAGCTAGACTTACCCGTTATAAACTAGAAATAAAATGACACCAAGGATCATGCAAGGCTTTATAGGTGTTGCTAGCTTGACAACATTTTGCATAAAAAGCCACTAATTTAGCTATACATTTTATAATTTGGTCATCAAGTTAATTATAGCTATTCATCTCTAAATTAGCAACTAACCTATGCCAAACATGTGGTATATCCTTTAGTAACATGCAATAGTAACCATAGCCGGCGTAATAATTCCATGTTCATCATAACCATCATACTCTATAATTCAAATACTATGATGCTTGAGCTAGTCGAGTTTCTCACTATCCAGGAGAGACAGCAATTCGAATCAATTTCAACCAACTAGGAATTTATTCCTAACACAAACCCTAGACATACCTAAGCCAAGGTAGTCTTAGGTCACCTTTGGTATAACTCAAGTCCACATTTTGTGGGTTCGATCAGCTCCACACAATAAATACAACCAGCTACTAGGATGATTAGGACTACCCTGCCCTTGGGCTCATGTCTGGCTCCCCGCACATCCAACTACCATCCAGAAGTGCACACTCTTACAGAATGGGGCCTGGCCATAGTTGAGATACTTAGCTTCAGTGGTCGGAACGAGTTATCTGGCCAGCTATGTGAGAGGCAGTGCGTTCAATCTCGGTAGAAGTGCCTAGCAATGGTACGGTCCTTAATCGACACAGATAGGATAAAACATGCACATAAGACCTCCATGTCCTGCTACCTCTCAATCACCATATCCTATCCGGTCTCCATTTATTCATCATCATATGGTTATTTCCACGATAGCAAATATAGCCAACTATGCTTTGGTATCCACCTATATCTTGTACGTGATAGGAAATGACCTGACTTCTACCGGTCTAAACATTGCTAAGCATATATTCGATCCTAGACCTATATAGGGTTAAAGGTATATTTCTAGGACAAGGAAATTATATGTCTAAAGTGGTTCTAATCAACTCCTATAACCTAATGCATCAAACATAAAAGGACTCAAGTTGATATTTGTAAAACATAGGAGGCTTAGAATGCTTCGAGGCTTGCTTGGGATCCAACACTAGGTCAGTGTTTGTTAGATGACACTCGCTTGGCTAGCATCTCCTATCTTGCCACTTGCTTAGTCCTTCTGTCTTCTGGATGGATTCACCAAACTCTATCTTTGGGTTTGGCTCCAACAACACGACCTTCACATGGTTCATCTAGCATACCTAGATGAGATACAACAATGCAAGTTCATGAATGCAAAGAATGGCAATATGTGATGCCTCACATAAAAGTAATCAAGATGAGCACAAGGTTACACTGAACATATATAAGCACTCCATGTCACTTAATTAAGCATCACACAACCTATCATGCTAGGATAGCAAGGAAGGCAACACCAACCATGACACAAGTTTCACAAGGTTTTAGGTATATTATCTTAACACCATCAAAGGCATGAGCCACACTTGGCAACACACAAAGCAAAGCAAGGTGAAGTAAACAATTTTTGGTACAAACACAGATTTTGAACAGCAGGACCACAGTCAATTGTTTTAACCATACCTAGAGTTATAGGCATGCAAAAAGTGTCATCCTAGACTTTCTGAAAAGCTAATGAAATTATATAAAACTTTGCTATTAACACCAAAAGCTTATTCAGCAAATAACAAGGTCAAAATACATCATGAAGCAGAGCTTATACAACTAAGTACAGAAAACTGATAGTAACTTCAGAAATGCATATCTCAAGTTATATTCATCCAACAAGCATGATACTTAACTTTATAGAGTCTTATTAAGTTATTTATAGCTTTCTTATTATCATCTTAAGATGATTCTATAGGTAACCCCAAGAATGTATCTCTGTTCAGATTTGGATAGAATCGGCCATTCCACTTTCAATAGCAATAACTAGAGTTCTAGACTACCAAAGGAAGTGATTTAAGACATTTTAGAAAGATTAGGAAAAACACTAAAACTCTCCTATTATCACTAATACATGATTCCATGTTTAAATATTCCAAACAATACAGTCATTCAGATCTGTTCAGAGCAAATGCAAAAGCTTACAACAAACTTGTAGAATCTATAACTCCTAAACTAGCAGGACTAAGATCATGAAATTTTAGGACAAGCAATATAAGACAATTTTCTACAACTTTTTTATTCAACATATCTACAGAAAACATCATTTTGCATCACAAAAATATCACCACCACAAAAGTTGTACATGCAGCCATAACAGCAGAGATACAACTATATGCATTTACCATTTAGGCTGTGAACAACTAAGATTTTGTTGCTATAAATGCAGCTCCATGCAACTCCTAACTATAACCAAGCAATCACATTACCTAGCACCAATTATTAGAAGTATTACATGGCATAAACACAAGCATCTACTAATAAACTTTCATTAGCTTTTCTATATATAAAAACCTATATATTAATTATAGGTGATGTGGCAAACATCTCATTTGGATCTCAAATTTTTATGTGTGATAGATGATGACAAAACATGATTACTGTACAAATCTTACATGCTCAGGTTTTATAATTTAATTGCAATGAAAAAGACAAATCTTAATTATTAATAAACATGTGAGAGCAAGATAAATCTCAAGATCATTATTTCATATAATCATATAGCCATATTAGGGTTTCTCAGGCCACACTATCACCATGTAAGGGCAATGGAACCACATTTCACATTTTACACCTACATAAAAATTATAACTTATTTAAAACCATTTATTAAGCTGTAAAGAAGTTAAATCAATAACTCATTCATACTGCATCCAATGACCATTAAAGTTTTACCACCGCACACACATAGCATCAGTAGCCTACCATAAAAATTTCACGGCAATTGAAGCACCACAATGTTAGATATGAAATAAAAATTTATCCCTAGAAAACCTTAATTACCCAAGATAAATAAAAAATAGCAAAAACCTTCTACTAACATATATCATAATATGACTCTACTATGTAGATCTACTCACAAGGATTCCGAAATGTCCTCATTTGCTATTTTATGATTTTTCTACTATTTATTATGATTTTCCAAAGATTCAGCCATAAAAGAAAAACAAACTTGCACAGAGGACCCCGAACTTCCACAAAAATAAATTCTAGCAAAATAGTACTTCCAGCACTATTCACATGAATCATGACTCTGCACTACTACACAAACGTTTATGGAGGCGGGCGTTTTTGATTTTCCGCGGCGGGCAAAGCCGTCCGCCGCGGCCTAGAGGCCACGGTAAATCGTGGCTTAACCGCGGCGGGCGGCTTTGCCCGCCGCGGTTAACCGATTTACCACGGCGGGCGATGTAACGTGCCCGCTGTGGTAAACATACTTTTACCACGGCGGTCACGTTGAACCGCCCGCCGCGGTAAATTATTTTACCGCGGCGGACACAGTACAGAGCCCGCCGCGGTTATGTTCGTTAGCCGTGGCGGGCATTATCATTTGCCCGCCTCGGTAAATTTTTTCCTGAATTAAAAAAAATACAGCAGCCATATAATTAAATTCAAATTCAAATTCAAATCACATCCAGATTTCACAAATTAAACTTAAAAAGTATGCAGGCATTACACATGAGATAATATACATATATATACATTCACTTAGTCGTTCTTGTCATTGTTAATTCATTACATTTACATATTAAAGTCGTTATACATGCCCTAAGGAGTAATCTTGCGGACGCATCATCGTGGGCCATTTCCTCAGCCTCTCGTACTCCGGTAAAATCGCTAGCTGGCTGTTTTCATTGAAGAACGTGCTCCCTTCAAGCACGCATTTGTCTAAGACAAACTTACATATGTCCGCCTTTGTCTGCTTGAAGGAGTGTTGGGTGCTCTGCACGTCTCTCCACCAGTTCAATCCATTCTTGAGCACCCTCCAACTGCTGCTATACTGCTTGCACTCCCTCAGGTACTCACAGACGTAGAAGCCACAGGTTTGTGATCCTACCGGTTGTTTGGCACACTGCATGATCGATACACAAGCATTAGAATACAGGCATTAGAACGCTTATGAACAGAACGCACAATTAAACCTTTCAAATACTTACCGGAAAGTTGCGTCTGATTTTGATGCGGTTCTTATGCTTAGCCTTAAAATTCTCTGTTCTTCGATCATAGCATTCAGGATCCTTCACGTACTCCTTATAAGCGCTATATGAAATGTACTAGTATTAGGCAGGGCATTAGAACGCATATGAGAAGACAGTTCAGTCACTTACACTCTGAGGCAATCTTCAAAGGCCTTGTACCCTTTTAAGTTTGGCATTCTCAACGAATCAAATACGCAGGCCCTGCCATCCTGAGGGTAGATGATAAATGCAACCCAGTGACCCTCGAGGCCTTGGCTGCGCCATTGAAACAAAATACAGGTTACAATGAGAAATAATAATACTAGCTAGCTACCCACTTATCTCTACAGGCATGTCTTCGACTTACCCAAAGTGGTAGGCAGCTACGATACACCCATTTCTCCTGATCTTCTTCATTGCTCCTAGTATGTACCTTGAAATGTTCAACTTCTCATTGTCCATCAGTTTCTTCCTGTGCGCCTCTCTCTGTCGCTTGGTCAAGTCTTTCATGGTTGGATGATTGTCATCTAGGTGGTAACCAATGATGACTCTTTGAGCAATATGCATTGGAGATAGATAGATAACATCAAGTTTTAGTTCCTTGGATATATAGGCCATCAACCTGCAAGGACAAGCCATCGTGGCATATATAAGTAGTCTTGACCGATTCAAAGGCAGGTGATATGTGAAACTCGCAATTCATCACTTACATAGAGAACAAGGTGACTTGGGCGATGTCAAGGTCTTGTTCCCGTAGTAGTCTGTACATGTCGTGGAAGTCCACGGGGAGTTCTACATCGTTGCCAGGCAAGTGGAAGTACTCCGCCACAACCTTGACTAGAAAACCATGTAGGCCAGCTTTTGCCGCTTCCATGTACCAGAGATGAAACCTCCTTGTCTCCCACCTTTCCTCGTCGACGAGCTGGGCCTTGGTTATCATGAACTTCCCATGCTCGTAATGGCCGGGGCAGTCATCCGATTCAGGAAATAGATGGAAAGGTGATCTTGGCCTGGGATAGAAATGTTAGTACCATATTATGGCAAAGAAAAGTTATTAGCAAATTATGCTCGCCGCTACCATACCTTTCGAACTCAAGTGAGTATGTGAGATGCCCTTGGCCGCCTTTAGTCTTCGCCGGCGGTGGAGGACAGTGGCTTGTGCTCTCAATGGCAGCAGGCGGTGTCTTTGCCCCCGGTTCCTCCGTGCCTCCCGGTCCTTTGCTTGTGCCCTTAGATGGACTATCGGGAGGTGCGGGTGGACTTGTTGTTGGAGTAGGAGAACGAGGGTGAGGGCTTGTGCCTCGAGGTGACTTCCTTCCCTTGTCATCCCCGCCATTGCCTTCGTCATCGCCGTCGCCGTGATCCGGATCATCGGGGGGACAAGATCCGGCAACGGATGGTTGTGATGCTGGTGTCGCCATCGGCGTAGAAGTCGGCGTCGAGAGAATGATCTCTATGTCGTCCTTGTTCCACAGGACTTCGGAACCAATGGCAGCTCCAAGGATCGTTACCCCTTGTGCAGTTGGATATTCCATTTCAAATTCTTCATATTGGGTCGCATACCATGTAAGTATCACGGCAGCATAGTTGGCAGGGATCTGGTCTTGGTTGAAATCTTTGATATCTTCTTTGGGGTGCATGTAACCCTCACCCACGGTCAACTTTTTCGCCCTGCCGAACGGGATGTTGAGGTTGACGCGCATGGGTTGCCGGATGTCGTCGACGGGGTGCCTTGGGCGATCCTCGATCATCGGCAGTGGCTGCCCTTGTGTCTGCCCTTGTGGAACTTGTGGCACGGCCACGCCTGCCTGGCGAAGCATCTGTGACCTCATCGACACCATATCTGGGTCATTGCTCGTGAAGGCTTCTTTTATGGACCGACTGATCATTTCGGCCACGCCTTGATCATAGCCCTTCTGACTAACTGATGAAGGATGCTGTAATGAGCTTCTTGCACCATTCGGTTTGGCACATCGGTGCGCACTTTTCGGCCTGTGCACCCCATTCCTGAGGTTTGGCCTTCGTGGTGATGGACAGGCAACCCAATCACCCTCCCATCTCTTATGTACCTCATACACCAGTTCACGGCCTCCTCCGTTGTGTATGCCTCGATCATAGAGCCCTCCGGGTAAGCGCGGTTATGGACGTATCTGTTGAGGGTGGACATGAACCGCTCGTACGTCCACATCTGGTGTAGGTACACGGGGCCTAGTTGATGGATCTGATCGACCATATGCATCATTAGGTGTGGCATAATATCAAAGTAAGATGGTGGAAAGCACATCTCGAGCTGGCAAAGGGTCTCCGCGATGAACTCCTTCAGGGCAGGCAGCTCAGCCTTATCAATGACCTTCTGAGTGATGCGATTAAAGAAGTATGACATCCGTGTGATGACCATCTTCACGTACTCTGGACGGATAGCCCTAATCGCAATTGGTAGGAACACCGTCAGCATGACGTGGCAGTCGTGTGAGTTGTAGCCGGTCATTATGAGGTCTTTCATGGAGACCAGGCTCTTGATGTTGGAAGAGAAACCAGTCGGCACCTTGATACCCCTAAGCAACTTAAGAAAAGCCGTCCTCTCGTCTTGCGTTAGGTTGCAGGCCGCACCCGGGATATCGACTTTACCATTCTGAGGCGGTCCCGGGTGAAGGTCCGGCCTGATGCCCAGATTGACAAGATCCGTCTGTGACTTAATACCATCCTTTGTCTTGCCCTTGATGTCCAGCAGGACACCGATCGTGCTTTCGAAGACATTTTTCTCCAGGTGCATGCAGTCGATGGCATGGGGTGTATTCAGTGTTTTCCAATACGACAGGTACTTGAAGAAAATTGACATCTTCTTGAAAGGAACGGCGGCGGGGACTTCCTCCGTCTGGTCCCGCTTTTGCTTCCTTGTCTGCTTGGGCCCCTCTTTAGGCGGCTTCTTCTTCTTTCCAAACTCCACCTGATCCATGTCCTTGACCATCTCATACACCTTTGTTCCCCAACTAGTCTGCGTCATTTGATCACGCTGCGGCTCGTCTTGATTGTCAAAGTATTTGTTCATAATACTTCTTCTATACCTATGATTTTTGGTGAGGAACCGTCTGTGCCTCATGTACACCATCTTATTGGATCCCTTAAGGTAAGTGTAGCAGGTCTCATCGATACAAATTACGCAGCCGGTCTTCCCTTTGATCTGCCCCGATAGTGAGAAGAGACCGGGGTAATCGGTGATGGTGACAAAGATGATTGCTTTTAGTGTGAACTTCTCCTTGCGGGATGCATCCACCATCTGGACCCCAACATCAAATAGTATCTTCATTTCCTCCATGAACGGCTCCAGGAACACATCTATATCGTTGCCGGGCTGCTTCGGTCCGGAGATAAGCATGGTCAGCATAAGGTACCTACGCTTCTGACATAGATGGGGAGGTAGGTTGTACATGGTGAGCACGACGGGCCAAGTGCTGTGCGAGCTGCTAAGCTCACCGAACGGGTTCATCCCGTCGGTACTTAGCGCGAACCTAACATGCCTGGGCTCCTTGCCAAACTCCGGGTAGGCCTCGTCGAAATCCTTCCACTGCTTGCCATCGGATGGGTGCCGTAGCTTGCCATCGTCGTTCAGGTGGTCAGCAGATGCATGCCAGGACATGAGCTTGGCATCGTCCGGGTTCCCGAATATTGCACGCAGGCGATCGGTCACGGGCAGGTACCACACCGACAGTGCTGGACTTTTCCTGTGCGTGTAACCCTCTTCTTCATCGTCCTGCTGAGCCGAGATCTGTTTGGCCACACTGCTCTTCTTTGCCCCCTTCTTGTTCTTCTTCCGACCACCCCGCAAGTCTCCCTCGTCTTCTGCATCCACGCGACAACCAGCATTTTTCTTGTATCGACTAAAGCCACAGTGCGGACAACTCGTCAAATTCTCATACTCATTGCCCCGATACAGGATGCAGTGGTTAGGGCATGCATCAAACTTTCTAAGCTTCATCGCCACTGGCCGGATCAGCTTCTTGGCCCGATAAGTATTGGCGGGCACCTTGTTAGCCATTGGGTACGTGGTGGCAAGGTAGCTTAACAACTCATTGAAGCTAGTGTCAGACCAACCATGACGAGCCTTCAACATCAACATATGGAGGTTAAAACGGAGCGCCGTGCAGTCCTTTGGACAATCGCCGCCGTCCTTATAGAGAGGATCAACTGCCGCCTGTTTCAACTCTCTGAAATTCTCCAACCACTTTGGGCAACCCAACACAATGTCGTCTTCATTGAAGTGTTTGACTAGATCTTCAACAAGCTGCACATCCTCGGGTTGGCTCACAGTATCCTGACCATCAACACCGTCGCCGGCTTCGTCGGCCATGTCTTGCATTACATCATCCACCGTGATGTAATCACGACAACTGTTGTCACTGTCGGCTGGCGCAGCTGCTGCGGAAGGATCTTTATTCACCGGTGGTGCTGTCGTCATCGGCGTCGAAGAGGTAACTCCAGATGCAGCGCCACTCGCACCAACTCTTTCGCCGTGAAATGTCCAGACTGTGTAGCCCTCGATGAAACCATACATGATCAAATGAGTTTGCACCTCGCTGTCTCGGTGGGCTTTCAGGTTCTTGCAACGAGAACATGGACATATGGTTGTCATCCGCTTCAGTCTCTCACGGTGAGCTTTACCAGCCGCAATAAACTTCCTTAATTCAAAGAGGTACCGCGGATCATTCACTCTATCGATCCGGTACATCCATTCCGATCTATCCATCGTATCTGCGAACATTATCCATCACAATCAACATTAAATAAAGAAGAATTAGGAGAAATTGATGATTTTTACGTCCAAAATCATGAAAAAGAGAGGAAATGACGATGTGAAAGATGAAGCATGCATCTATGATGAATCTAAAGTTAAAGAAATACATAACATCATTTTTTCCATTAAAATTGATCTAGATCTAGATCTAGATCTAAAGAGAACTCTAGGTGATGGAAATAAAGAGAGAGGATGGAAGGAGAGAGGGAGAGCCTTTATGAACCTCTTATGATGTCCTCCTCCCTCAAATCCAAGCCCTTCAACTCAAATCAAAAGTTTCCTCAAATTTTAGGGCAAAGCCTCCCCCCATGAGTTTTGAGAGAGGAAGACCCGTGGACAAGAAGGAGGGTCGGAGGGCTGTATATGTACAGGCTTTACCGCGGCGGGCAACATAAAACGCCCGCCTCGGTAAATCAAGTCTTTACCGCGGCGGGCAGTTTAGAGCGCCCGCTATGGTAAACCGTATTAACCGCGGCGGGCTATTCATACCGCCCGCCGCGGTAAATAACTATTTTCTGCGGCGGGCAAGTAAGGTGGCCCGCCGCGGTAAACCAATTTCCCGCAGCGGGCGCCCCGGTGGCCGGCCTCGCTGGCCGGCCACCGGTTAACCGTGGCGGGCAAAAAAGGTGCCCGCCACGGAGCGTGTTTTGGCCACGCTGCGCAAATTCATTCCTGTAGTAGTGTCTGCAGAAAAACCCTTCCCTTTCTTCAAATTTGAGCACGACGTCCTTCATGTGAATGGAACAGAGGAGGCATGGCTGCTCACCAGTTAAGGCCGAAGGAGGCCATGCCGGCAGCCGGGCAGTGGTGGTAGAGCATCAAGGGATCGGCGTGCACCCATGGGTGGCCTTGGCTCAGCCAAAGATGGCCCTAGGTGGCACGGCAATGCACGCCAGTGGCGGCGATGGAAGCAGTTCTGACGGTAGCAAGCTGTAGGTGGCTGCGTTTCCAGGAAAGTGGCTCAAAGGAGGTAGCGCGGATCGGGGAGGTTGAGGGTGAGACCGGCTAGGATGGAGGAGGCTTATGGAACGAGTGAGGATGTTGGTCGTGGAGCTCGATCGGTGGCCATGGCAGTGTCTGCGCTCTGCGCGCGTGTGGCACTGAGGGTGAGGGAGAGTGAGGCAGAGGGCGAGAATGAGCGACATGGAGAGTGCAGAGGGCACCGCTTCCCTTTTTCTTGAGCATGGGGCAAGGTGGTGAGCATGGGGGCAAGAAGAGGGCCACGTGGCGCTCGGCTCCTGCCTATGGTCAGCCACAATAAATTTCTAGCTCCAATCAGTTAGATTCAAAAGTCCACAAAAATACATCTGAAACTCCAAACTTCACCCTCCGTAACTCTTAATTCGTTTAGTTTTACACAAGATGTAGTAACCAAAGTTGCAGAGCTACATGAGTACTCCAACTTTGATTAAAGGAGTTTGGTCCAAATCAAAATGGTTTGTGAGATACAAATTTCCAAATAGGGCTACTTGAAAACTGAAAACTAAATTCAGATATTCAGTCCAAGTTCCCCAAATTCAACAAAACTAGCAGTTTTGGGAATTGATTTTGAAGGTCCAAATGTGCCCCAAATGTGATGAGACTTGTTTCGTTGTTTCCTTCACAAAGTGTACTTCAACTCATATTAAGGAATCCAGTCGAGTTAACATATGAATTTGGAAGATAAAAATGTCACAACATGTCAACTTCCAGCTGTTAATCAGGGATAAATATTTTAGAGGGGCCAAAACAGCACTACATTCAAAGTTGAGACCACTGTTTGAGCCACTTAGGAGTTGAAATAGGTCTTGGTCCAAAAATAAAGTTTGTTGTACTCCACTCAAACTTCAACTTTTATTTAATGTCCAATTCCATGCAAGCAATCCAAATAGTTGGTCAACACAGGTCAAAACCATATCATGAAAAAGACAATTTTAGCTATTCCGACACTTAGAAGCATTTTCTTGACATTTGCTCAAAACGAACCCTCATGATTTTTGTTGTAGAAAAAAAACTAGAGTCATTTGGGTAAGGTAGCAAGGTTTGGTCAACATCCCATGTTCCCATTCACCTGATGAAGCGATTCAAGAAAGATTATAACTTATCACTTCATGTGACTTCTTGACTCTAAACTTCATGAAACTTTTCCAATAGTCAATGTAGATGGAAATAGATGTGAGGCACATGAAAAGGGGCTCCTTCCACATTACTCAAGCATACCTCTAAAAAGGGTCAACATGTAAGCAATGGTGTGTTGTCCCAATTTAAGTTGGGCTTATTTTTAGAGGGTTGACCTTAATACCTTCATCATTACTTCTAGATTATGAACTAGAGATCATAATCATTGCTTGATATATCCTACTTAAGTCCAATTTGGCTACTTAACTCATGACTAACACCCGGGGTGTTATAGCCATCCCCTCTTATGAGAATCTCGCCCCGAGATTCAGTGCGAAAGACTTTCAAGGGAAGAGAAGCGTGCCATCTATTTTCCAACATCAGGAATAGCTTTAGGCTACTTAGCTTCGAGCATCAGAGATGCTAATTTGGTCAAGACACTATTTGATACCTGCTCTTTGTAGTAAGTTTTGTCTGAAGAATTTCCTTCATTGACTTCCATGAAGCATTGTTACTTTGGGAGGAATCCACGACAACATAGTACTTTATTCTCAGGATACAGAGAGTACTACGGAGCATAAACTAACTACCAATAATATCTATTTCCCTAGTGAATATAGCATGGACCATGTGAACTTTGCACTAGACTGCAAGCTTCTGAAAGCTACTCATTACACTGGTTCCATGTTCATTCACAAAGTTTGAAAAGAAGTCCTCTACCAAAGTAGCTCGAGTACAACCTTTTATAAGGGATGAGATCAAAGACGGGGTAAGCATCCTCTAAGGTTGTGAGAAACCGACAAACTAACAGACAACATCTATGCTGGTTGTAACTGTTCAATCACTTAGATGCCAACCGATGGAAAACTACATAATGTTCCATGGGTGCAGTTCTCTTTCTCTAATGATAACACTATATTATCTGAGTCCATTGAGTGAGTGTTGAATGTGATAGCCGACTCTGTAGACTCAGCGTTTTCGATGATCATTCTTTGAGGGAATCCTCGTATCCAAGCGACAATAGTTATCTGGGCCGAGTCTGATGCAACCTCTTGGGTAAAAACACATGGAAGGTACCAAAGGACAAGTCTACCTTGGAAATCGTTGCTAAAGAAGGATGATCATGAGGTCTGGCGGACAACAAAGGTTGAAACTATTCACTAACTGGAGACACAGTACACCACCAAGATTGAGTACAATTTTCCTTCATGGTGCTATGGTATAGTAAGTTGGGTTGACTTGCACTGTAGCAAAAATAGCCTGGTTGGACTACTTTTAACATTGAGGCTTCTTTCTAATGTCAATCAACAACTCAAAATCATAATCTAAAATCTGTTGTTTGACACTTTTCAAATTGTTTTTGACTCGTAATGGCACAAATTTACTTGTAGAACCTTGGACTGCTCAACATTGTGATATGAGAGGGCAAAAGCAAGGCACAAAGTGGTGCAAGGAGTCTTCTCTAGGGCATCTAAAGTATTATCTAATGGCAAAACATTGACCATGTTGCTAATCTTGGCATCAATTACAAACACAATGTTTCTAATGTGAGGGATGATAGTAGTCAATAGAGAAATCATAGATTCTGTATACCTTAGTTTTCAGTTCATATCTCACAAAGTACTGCTCCATTGTGCACAAATTTTGGTAAACATTTAGATCCAAGAGTTCTCTAACTACTGACCAAAATCCAGCTTAAACGGACACTGTTTGACTATCCAAATGAATCATCTACGAAAACTACTCTGTTCTAAAATTTTAGTGACCCAAACTGACAAAATGTCTCTCAAATCCGATGCTTTGCTCAACCAATACTCAAACCAACTTAAGGCATCAAAGCATCCTAAGCGAGGAATGAGCTTGTCAAGTTTTGTGACAATCCAACCATGTTTGATCCTCTAATCACTGGCTTAAAGATAACTGGTTGAGTGCCATGAAATCTAGATAGATTTCCCACTCTTCTTTTCCTTTGTTTCACACATTGTTGAGTGTGTTATGCACTCTCTAACTCTTTTTATAATAGCGGTAGCTTTCTCGCTGAGGATGGAGGCTAAAGTTTTCCTCACATGCTTCCTAAGGAACAACTTTGACCGTTGATTGAGACATCAGCTCGACGAAGCACAAGCATTAGACTTGTGGGCTATTTTTGCAGGGCACAAAGCATACTCCATGTGGAGGGGTAGTCCTACAAGATAAGGGACCATTTCCAACTACCCTTCTATGCTTAATACAATAGAGTCCTAAACAAATACTTTGATAGCACCATATACATAATGATGCTGACCGAAACTAGGGATGTGCTTTCTCTAGCTCTTTACTTAGTTGATATAGCATCTTACATTATCTATGGGAATGTCCAAGATGGAATTGACTTGACAACACAGGTCCTGGAGAAGAAAGCAGTACTTGCATTGTTGACTGGCTTTGCTATTTCTTTGCTTAACATTGTTCTGTGAGACATAACCTTCAGAGCTACCAAAGAGTTATCACGTAGTTGTAGCTTAACTTTCCTATTGGTAACTAATTAGTTATTTGTCAACATTTAAAAGCTCCAAAACTTCCTTTTTGATGGCAACAATTGTATCTGATGTGCAAATGGACAGTCACCATGGAAGTCAGTAGAAAAGGGGTCACTGAAGAAAGTTAGTTTTTGACTGCAGGATCACCTTGCACATAAAGATCAAGACTTGGATAGAAAGCTCGAAAGCACTAGGTGACCTATTATAGGACATAATATCCTGTTCCATTTATCATCTGACTGATAACCTCTTCAACTTTAAGTATTGTGTACCTTTCTGATCCAATGGGGATGACATAAGTTGCTCACTAAATGACTGACGTCATTACAAGGATAGTCAAGCAGAGTCACTTGGCTACCATCCCTTGCAGTCGGTTAATGTTTATGTCGGTGACCTATTCTTCAAAGGTTATCCTCTAGACGACTTCAAAAGGAAGTCCTACTGCATCTGGTTCAGTATAGGAATCTTCTGATAGGATCCAAAAAGATAACTAAGGAAGAGGTCATGTGAAAATAACACATCGGTGTAGTTCTGCAATGGATCATGACTAGAAACCTCGATACCAGCATGTGCCAAGTAGCACAACCTTGTGTCGGCCACCACAGGAGGCTCTCGATTTCGTCATGGCACCGTAGATAGCAAATCGTGGCACCATTACTGAACCTACAACCCACAAGAATTCTCACATGGTACAAATTGGGTTGCATAGGAGCAAGCACCATGCAAAGGAGGGATAGCAAGCAAAGGTAGTCACAAGGTTAGGAGTCAACAAAGAGGCGATCTGAAGATCAAAACACAGCACAAGGGAACATAGCATAATTGCCAAAGATAACTGAGTAGGGGACTCTTGCTTTATTTCCATATACGCCTTGTGTCCACCAAGGTGATTACCAGATAAGGATTAACATGAGATTTGGTTTTATGGGGCAGCAACAGGAGATCAAGACTGATAATCATCTAGAGACCTTGAGATATTTGGAGATAAAACAAATGAGATTCAAGGGATAGAGCCAATACACTAACTAGGGATTGAGTTGATAAAGCAATGAAATGATTTGCAAGGAAAAGATTCTAAGGTTCAGGCAGCGAGAGGTTAGCGTTGCACCAGATTGTTTGTAAGATAAAAGGGCAGCAATGTCCGACAGGGATTTTTGGGTAAGGTCTTCACACACAGGAGCAAGACATCCATGACACATGTAAGCATTCAAGGGGACTAAGCTTGGGCTCACGATTCAAGCAAGGCATGGATACACAAACATTCAAGGGCTAACAATCACCCACAAATGTTCAAGCTCCTAAGCAAGGGAATCTACTTGGAGACAACCATGAGATTAATGTAACTTGAGTTTGATTCTAGGATTAGGCTCTTCAACACTAGTATGCTCACCATGGACAAAAGGGGTAATGACTATGATACTACCTAGGTAACAAAGCATACACACATACATCATGGTCTTAAGCAAGCATTTGAGAAACTCAATGAAATTAGCTTAAGCAATTAATAGCAAGCACAAAGCTCGCACATAACAAGCAGTCATCTACAACAACACCACTACACCTAAATGTGAAACATGGTGGTAAGGTATTATTATCTTTTATTTCCTTTTTACTAAGTAGGTGGATATCTCTTCAAAACATGTTTTACTTATATTTAGCAAATTAGTTTTTGGTCATGCACAACATGACCATATGGTTACAACAGTTATCCATTAATAGAACAAGGGTGAGAGGAGCATGTTTATGCACAAGCAACAATCATGATGTATGCTTGTCCTATTCATCCTCATGAAATTGCTAGCCTAAGGTGGCAATCACGTTCTATGTCAGTGGCATAACACGTACTCTCTCGATATATAGCTAGTTGTCAGCTACATTCAATCTACGCATTAGTGGTTAGCATACCTGCAGAAGGATTTCATTTTAGCCCAACCCCACAATTATGTATATGTGGAAATGAAAATCTGGTCTCTAAGTTGCAAGCTAAATACTTCCATATATATAAACCCACTATATATACTTCCGTATCAAAGCTACCCATCAGTAAATACGTCCATATATACATATACATATGCATATACAGTCATACCAAAGCTAACCCACAATTAAATACTTTGGTATATATATGAGCTATATATACTTAAGTATCAAAACTACCTTCCCCTTTGACCGCACGCTCACATCTTGCGGTCATGCCACTCACCATCTTACCTACGCGTAGAGGTATATTAATCCATACATTACCACTCAAGTGAATGGCATCCATACAATAGCACGTCGTATGGACGGCGAAATAAAAATTGCAACAAGGTAAATCCCCCATAGTTAGTATTAGTTTATTTATTGTCACCTAAAGGCCCTTAATTGGGCTTAACTGGAGGTTGTCGCTAGCATAGTTTTGCAAATTAGTTTTGACAATTTGCCTATAGCTAAAGTTTTAGTCAAAATAGGCTTTTTAAAACCAAAACTTTGTTTTTTAAAAATATGTACATGATAGTATTATGCTTAATCTTTCTCTGATACTAGCTGTGATAGAACCACCTTAATTTATACAAGATCAAGTATGGCTGTCCACATTTGACACGTTGACACGCGCATACTTTTACTTATATAAACCCGGTAGTCCACCGAGTGTCACAAAGGACCTTGGAAAATCAACATCACAACCAAGATCGCATGATTAATCAAATACACATCACATACACAGAGTTGTAGCGGAAATAATATTACAAATGGGTTCACAAATAATAGTACAAGTTTGGGTTTCAAAACTGGTTAAGGGAAACAACATAGCTTTCAAATGATTATATTAATATAAGTTCCAAATACGTTGCTAGCATAAGTGACATCCTCTGATAGAAGCATATAGATGAGAAATAAATACAGAGTCACTAAGCCCACCGGTGGTTAGCCACCATCTTCCTCAGGCTGATAATTTCACCTGCAAAATGGTGGGATAAACCATGAGTACTCGAATGTACTCAGCTAGACTTAACCATCATAAACCAAAAATAAAATGACACCAAGGATCATGCAAGGCTTTATAGGTGGAGCTAGCTTGACAACATTTTGCATAAAAAGCCACTAATTTAGCTATACATTTTGTAATTCGGTCATCAAGTTAATTATAGCTATTCATCTCTAGATTAGCAACTAAACTGTGCCAATCATGTGGTATATCATTTAGTAACATGCAATAGTAACCATAGCCGGTGTAATAATTCCATGTTCATCATAACCATCATATTCCATAATTCAATTACTACGATGCTGGAGCTAGTCGAGTTTCTCACAATCCGAGAGAGACAGCGATTTGAATCGATTTCAGCCAGCTGGGAATTTATTCCTAACACAAACCCAGACATACCTACGCCAAGGTAGTCTTAGGTCACCTTTGGTACAACTTAGGTCCATATTTCATGGGTTCGATCAACGCCACACAATCAGGGACAACCAACTACCAGGACGATCAGGACTACCCTGCCCTTGGGCTCATGTTTAGTTCCCCGCACATCCTTAGTACCATCTAGAGTGCGCACTCTTATAGAACGAGGCCCGGCCTAAGTTGAGCTACTCGGCTTCATGGTCGGAATGAGTTATCCGGCCAGCTAAGTGAGAGGCGTGTGTTCATTCTTGGCAGAAGTACCAACAATTATACAGTCCTTAATCGACATAGACGGGATAAAACATGCACACAAGACATCCATGTCCTACTGCCTCTCAATCACCAGATCCCATTCAGGTCTCCGTTTATTCATCATCACATGATTATTTTCCAGGATATCAAATATAGCCAACCAGTGCTTTGGTATCCACCTATATCTCATAGGTGACAAGAAATCACCTCGACTTCTACCAGTCTAAGCATTGCTAAGCATATATTCGATCTTGGACCTACATAGGGTTCAAGGTATATTTCTGGACAAGGAAATTATATGCATGATGTGGTTCCAATCAACTCATATAACCTAATGCATCAAACATAAAAAGGACTCAAGTTGATATTTGTAAAACATAGGAGGCTTAGAATACTCTGGGGCTTGTCTAGGATCCAACACTAGGTCAGTGTTTGTTAGATGACACTCGCTTGTCGAGGATCTCCCATATTGGCACTTGCTTAGTCCTTCCATCTTCTGGTTGGATTCACCAAACTCTATCTTCGGGTTTGGCTCTGACATCACATCCTTCACGTGGTGCATCTAGCATACCTAGATGAGATGCAACAATGCAAGTGTATGAATGCGAAGAATGGCAATATGAGATGCCTCACATAAAAGTATTCAAGATGAGCACAAGGTTACAGCGAACATATATAAGCACTCCACGTTACTTAATTAAGCATCACGCAACCTATCATGTTAGGATAGCAAGGAAGGCAGCACCAAGCATGACACAAGTTTCACAAGGTTTTAGGTATATTAAGTTAATACCATCAAAGGCATGAGCCACACTTGGCAACACACAAAGCAAAGCAAGGTGAAGCAAACAATTTTTGGTACAAACATAGATTCTAAACAGCAGCACCACAGTCACTTGTTTTAACCATACCTAGAGTTCTAGGCATGCAAAAAGTGTGATCCTAGACTTTCTAGAAATATAATAAAATTATCTAAAACTTTGTTATTAACACCAAAAGCTGATTCAACAAATAACAAGGTCAAAATACATCATGAAGAAGAGCTTATACAACTAAGGACAGAAAACTGATAGTAACTTCAGAAATGCATATCTCAAGTTATATTCATCCAACAATCATGATCCTTAACTTTATAGAAAGCTTATTATCTATAACTTTCTTATTATCATTTTAAGATGATTCTATAGCTAACAAGGTTAAACAACACCAAGAAGGCATCTCTATTCTAGATTTAGACAGAATCTACCATTCCACTTTGAACAACAATAACTAGAGTTCTTGACCACCAAAAGTAGTGATCTTAGACATTTCAGAAAGCTTAGAAAAAAAAACTAAAACTCTACTATCATCACCAATACATGATTCCATGTTTAAATAATCCAAACAATACAATCATTTAGATCTGTTCAGAGCACATGCAAAAGCTGACAACAAACTTGTAAAATCTATAACTCCTAAACCAGTGGGCCTAAAATGATGAAATTTTAGGACAAACAAGATAAGGAAATTATCTATAACTTTTTAATTCAACATATCTACAGAAAACATCATTTGCATCATGAAAATATCACCACCACAAAAACTGTACATGCAGCCATAACAGCAGAGATACAACTGTATGCATTTACCATTTAGGTTGTTAACAACTAACATTTTGTTGCTATATATGCAGCTCCATGCAACTCCTAACTATAACCAAGCAATCACATTACCTAGCACCAATTATTAGAAGTATTACATGGCATAAACACAAGCATCTACTAACAAACTTTCATTCGATTTTCTATATATAAAAGACTATATTAATTATAGGTGAGGTTGCAAACATCTCATTTGGATCTCAAATTTTTATGTGAGATAGATAATGACAAAACATAATTACTGTACAAACCTTACATGCTCAGGTTTTATAATTTAATTTCTATGAAAAAGACAAATCTTAATTATTAATAAACATGTCAGAGCAAGATAATTCTAAACATCATTATTTTCTATAATCATATAGCCATATTAGGGTTTCTCAGGCCACACTATCACCATGCAAGGGCAAAGGAACCACATTTCACATTTTTACACCTACATAAAATTTATAACTTATTTAAAACCATTTATGAAGCCATAAAAAAGTGAAATCAATAACTCTTTCATACTGCATCCAATGACCATGAATTTTTTACCACTAGTGCACACATAGCATCAGTAGCCTACCATAAGAATTTCACAGCAATTGGTGCAACACAACATTAGATATGAATTTATCCATAGAAAACACTATTACCCTAGATAAATAAAAACAACAAAAACCTTATAGCAGATATCATAAGATGACTCTACTATGTAGATCTACTCACAAGGATTCGAAAATGTCCTCATTTGCTATTTTACAATTTATTATGATTTTCTAAGAGTTCTAGCCATCAATGAAAAACAAACTTGCACCGAGGACCCCGAACTTCCATGAAAATAAATTCCAGCAAAACAGTCCTTCCACCACTATTCACATGAGTCAC
This sequence comes from Miscanthus floridulus, assembly GCF_019320115.1. Taxonomy (NCBI): domain Eukaryota; kingdom Viridiplantae; phylum Streptophyta; class Magnoliopsida; order Poales; family Poaceae; genus Miscanthus; species Miscanthus floridulus. The sequence continues at coordinate 98,396,131 of NC_089580.1, read as the reverse complement.
TGACTCTATAGAAAAGCCCTTCCCTTTCTTCAAATTTGAGCACAATGTCCTTCATGCTAATGGAACAGAGGAGGCATGGTTGCTTGCTAGTTGAGGCCGAAGGAGCCATGCCGGCGGTGGGGGAGTGGCGGTGGAGCATCAGGGGACCGGCGCGCACCCATGGGTGGCCTTGGCTTGGACAGAGACAACCCTAGGTGGTGCGGCCACATGCCTCAATGGTGGTGACGGAAGCTGCTCCGATGGTAGCAGACTGCAGGTGGCTGTGCGACTGGGAAAGTGGCGCAGAGGAGGCAGCGTGGAGCGGGGTGGTTGAGGGTGAGATCGGCTGGGATGGAGGAGGCTTAGGGAATGAGCGAGGATGGTGGCCGCGGAGCTCAGGCCAGCAGCCATGGCGGCATCCTGCTCTACGCGTGCATGGCACCGAGGGCGAGGGAGAGCAAGGCAGAGAGTGTGAATGATCGAGATGGAAAGAGCAGAGGGCGTCGCTTCCCTTTGCCTTAAGCACGAGATAAGGTGACGAGCACAGGGGCAAGAAGAGGGCCATGCGGCGCTCGGCTCCTACCTGTGGTCGGCCATAATAAATTTCCAACTCCAATCAGTTAGATTCAAAAGTCCCCAAAAATACATCTGAAACTCCAAACTTCTCCCTCCGTAACTCCTAATCCGTTTAGTTTTGGCACAAGCTGTAGTAACCAAAGTTGTAGAGCTACATGAGTACTTCAACTTTGATTAAAGGAGTTTGATACAAATCAAAATGGTTTGTGTGATATAAATTGCCAAAGAGGGCCACTTGAAAACTGAAAACGTAATTCAGATATTCAGTCCAAGTTCCCTGAATTTAGCGAAACTAGCAGTATTGGGAATTGATTTTGATGGTCCAAATGTGCCCCAAACGTGATGAGACTTGTTTCGTTGTTTCCTTCAGAAAGTGTACTTCAACTCATATTAAGGAATCCAGTCGAGTTACCATATGAATTTGGAAGATAAAAACGTCACAACGTGTCAACTTCCAGCTGTTAATCAGGGACTTAGAAATATTTCAGAGGGGCCAAAATAGCACTACATTCAAACTTGAGAGCACTGTTTGAGCCACTTAGGAGTTGAAATAGGTCTTGGACCAAAAATAAAGTTTGTTGTACTCCACTTAAACTTCAACTTTTATTTATGGTCCAACACCATGGAAGCACTCCAAATAGTTGGTCAACACACGTAAAAACCATATCATGAAAAAAACAATTTTAGCTATTCCCACACTTAGAAGCATTTTCTTGACATTTGCTCAACACGGACCCTTCATGATTTTTGTTGTAGAATTCAATTACAGTCATTTGGGTCAGGTATCAAGGTTTGGTTGACATCCCATGTTCCCATTCACCTGACGAAGCGATTCAATAAAGATTATAACTTATCATTTCATGTGACTTCTTAACTCCAAACTTCATGAAACTTTTCCAATAGTCAATGTAGATGGAAATAAATGTGAGGCACATGAAAAGGGGCACCTTCACATTACTCAAGGATACCACTAAAAAGGGTCAACATGTAAGCAATGGTGTGTTGTCCCAATTTAAGTTGGGCTCATTTTCAGAGGGTTGACCTTAATACCTTCATCATTACTTCCAGATTATGAACTAGAGATCATAATCATTGCTTGACATATCCTACTTAAGTCCAATTTTGCTACATAACTCATAACTAACACTTGAGGTGTTACACAGTGGAGCGGATGCGGGGCGGGTGCTAAGTCCCCTAGCATTGTCGATGGCATTGGGACTTGAAGCACATGTGGAACGAGCACCCAGTCCCTAAGCTTCTCTATCTATGGATGTAGGTCCTAGAGCCGAGGAGGAGGCGCATGCTCCAGAGCCCCCCTGTGGTGATGGCCTTAGGCCTGGCATGCCGCCGTGAAGGGAGGCTACGGAACAAGCAGTGGGGCCATCGGTAGAGGCACCCGTAGTTGAAGAAATCCCGCGAGAGGTGCCCCATCCATGGGATGCTCCCACATGTGTGTCATAGACCTTCTTAATGTGAGGCAACCTTATCAATTTGGTGGAGGAGGAGGTTGACCCACAGATCGAGTTGCTAAAGAAGCATATTGAAGTGGTGAACGACGAGCTACAGGTGAGTTTTGATTAGTGTCTTTTGTACCTTATCCTCCAAACATGTCTATGATGCTCGTCTAGCAGGAGGTGATAAAGACCATAGAGCACCGGCGATGATAGCTCGAAGAAGTCAAGCCGACCTTCAAGGAGAACAAGCGACTCCTTGCAGGAGGTGAAAGCACGCGAGGATGAAATAATTAGCCTCAAAGAAGAGAGGAGCAGGTTCCAAGCGCGAGTATATCAAGTGCAGCTGGAGAAGAAAAACCTAGCCATTGAGCGTGACATAGCTAGAGAGGAGCTTGCCACCACCCAAGTACAACTCGGCGAGACTGGTACACAGCTTAGCAACCAGTTGCCTGAGGAGAAGAATGGTAGGACCATATATCCATCAGCAAATATGTGATCCATCTATTTATTTTTTTCCTTCGGTATGATGACTTGTTTGTTGCTACCATAGATCTAGCGACATGGTTGTTCCTAGTCAAATAGGCCATCCAGTGCATGGAGAAGGAGAGGGATGACGCACAAGAAGCGCACACAAAAACCATTGATGAGCTTGCACATAAGTGATCTCTACAAAAAAAACTCTTCTTTGTGATTGTGTGAGCATCATCATCATATTGGTGTTAAGAAATTATCTACAACTTTTATTCATACCACATTCCTAGATTATGTCGTTAGGTTACTCAAAAACAGGATACAACCAAAACTGTTCCTAGATTCCAGACTACTCGGAAACTTTATCTAGAAACAGTGATATCTCACAAACTAGATCAGATATGAAGGTGATTCTAGAGGCATTGAAAAGACACTTAAGTCTAGTTATTCCCATAAAAATTCCATAATTTTTGTTTGAGTAGATGTTAATTGGCATTTAGATAAAGGCAGACTACTCCAAAAAATAGATTCTGAGAGAACAAGATATACCAAACCCAACTATTTATTTATTGACCCAAACTTTAATATTCACACATAAACACAATAACAAATCAACTAGGCACACCAATGTTCATAGCGCACTAATAGACTCGACTAGACTCAACTTGACTCGTTCTACTATCGTTTTATTACATAAAAGGGACTCCAACATCTATGGGTGAGGCTTATGGGGAAGCTCCTTGTACATCTTTGGCAAGTTGAGGCACACCCTCTGTTCATCCATCACCTATCGGTGCCTCTTAATAGTTTTTTGCTGTACCTTCAACTAATCCTCCAGTCGGCGAATCTTTACTACGGACTCATAGCCAAAGTGTACCATCACTTGGGTTATTGGATCCGTGCCCTACGGGTCCATCATTGTCCCATCCCAATTCTAGGTGTTGGTGAGGGAGGAATCGATATTGGTCATTCTTCATATCCTCAAATCGATGACCACGGAGGCCTATGCAAGCTTTAGTGGCTGCATCTTCTATGTTGTCCTCCATGGTGGCACAGTGAACATGATGTGCATAGTTTTAATCCAACCGATATGTGCCTTTTTGTTCGTCCTTGATGGAGATGCACACACTAGTCTTCCAATAGGTATCTTCTAGAGGATGCGTATGTTCTTCGTAGATGTACTCCATAGCTGCATCCCAGTCACTGTAGTAGGTCTAAAGCATGCTCATGAGTCAGTGGTGTGAAATGGAGGTTTCACATCCTGGCTTATACCACACCTTTGTTGTCCATCCTAGGGGTAGGATCGGCTCATCCTCTTCAACGACGTCTTCCTCATCATCATCGTTGGATAGGTGGACGACCTTGACTTCTTTGGGTTCCTCCTGGATTGGCTTAGGTGTAGGTATAGGTGTTGGTGAATCAAATTCTTGTTCCTAGGGTTCCTCCTCCTCAGGCTCCATGGACAAACCACAAGGCGGGTAGGAACCTCCGATGCTGATGCAGGCAGTCTTACTGGCACGAGGCATCTACAGAATTAGATTTAGTTAGATTAGATTAGAAGTAATAATTTTCATAATAGAATCAGGCAAAACAAGCATAAAACTTTAGCAAATAACAAGGGTGAGATAGAAAGCATGAAATGAGTGAAGCAAAAGAAGCTAAAATGACCATTGCTAACTAGGCTTGCGTCCTACAATCAACACAACTCTGATACCAATCTGTCACACCCTACTTTAAGGATAAAATGGGATGTAAAATCTTATCTGTGCCCAGAGATCAGTCACCCACATAAGTCAACAAATTATGAATAGTATCATCACAAGTGTTTATTACATCATGAATATTAAGACAGAGTCTTCTCATAAATATAGCAGAAGTATAACAAAAAGATCTCTCATGGAAGCTCCATCTCATAGGGACATCGACTAGTTGACCACAAGTCTAGAAGTCCTTAGGAAAATCATCATTCCCATAGCCATCTGTTGTCCATCTGGGATTTTTATCCAAATAATGAAAATAAACAAGCGTAAGTACATGTCATACTCAACAAGTGTAACATGGGGTTCATGAGGCTCAAAAGGCTTGACACAGGTTTAACAGCAATCAACTTTTAGTTGTCACAATTTTAGCTTAAGAGTAGCAACAAGTTGTTTTAATTCCCAATACAGAACACATGATCAATGTAAACATGAATAATGAATAGCATAAATAGGTAATACTTAGTGTTCATCTATTCCATAAATGTTCCAAGGCCTCTCGTGACCTATGAGCACGACTGATATACCAGTTTTACACTCTACAAAGGTTGTACACTTTCACTATGAGTTGTGATACCCATATGCTCAGGTTAATTACTCCCAAAACACTTCCAAGGTGAGCAGGTAGGGGTCACTATGAAGCCTTTCAAAGGTTTGTCTAACAAGTTAGGGCCATTAAATTCACTTGGCAAACAGATGTAGGGCCCCCTTCCCGATGGCACATTGACACGCAGCCTATACACATGAAGACAGAGGCCGCAATATACCCGATTCGGCAAGCCATTCTTACGCCAATAAAGGTAACCACTAACAAGCTAGAAAAGGTCCTCATACTAAGCTAAAGCCAGAGCTATGTAGCCCTCATAGCTATACTGTAAGTCCCAGATGATTACTTACAGATAAGTCCTAAGGGAGAGGAATCTGAAGCATTTAGAAAGTAGCTAAATACCCTAGCCCCCTGTTTTCAAGTTGCTAAAAAGTCATATTTTAATGTTTATTGCATATACCATTAGTCAAGTTACAAGATCATGGTTTAATTGAGCACTAGCAAAGCTACCCAATGCATAACCCGTAGGTAACAAGGTAAAAGTTAAATTCTAGGGAATCCCTATCAAGGTGACACATGCATCACGAATTTAATGAATTAAAGTGAATAGGAAACAAGGATGATCCCATGCTATAGTTGCCTTGAGCAAAGTACTCCTACTGATCCTGCTCTTCAAAGTAGTACCCTTGATCTCCCATGAATTGCTCACCGTCTATATTCAAAAATCACAGCAACATACAAGCATCCAGGAGCAATCATGCATAGCAAACAAAGCTATAGATTAGAACAGTACACCATCAGCATAAAATCAAGATGAAAAGTTTGGAAAACAAATATACATCTCGCTACGAACACACAGACATGAGGATCACAAAAATCGGAGCTAAAACGAAGAAGTTATGAATTAAACAAGTTTTCCTTTAGTAAAATAATAGATTAAATCTAACCTTAAATTTTAAAAGTTGAAAACCTACATAATAGTAGTATAAACATGTAGATTACTTAATTATGAACCAAACGCAACTAGAATGAATCAAATCAGAGTTAAAATAGAGATTTTGTGGCTAAAACAAGTTGAGTGGCAAAACTGTGAATAGCTGAAAACGTATTTATAAGGGCTCTTATGCAAACCCGAAGAAAAATACGCTTTCAAAAGAAGAAAACAGGACCAAGAAAGATGTTAGGGATAGTGGGTTAAGACTAAAGTAATTATAAGGGCTCTTATGCAAAATTCCAAAAATGAAGGGGTATCCTTCATCCTGGGCCACCAGATTAGAATTGAGTGGCTAAGATTGAATCAAGCGGGGGCAGGGGGACAACAGCGGCCACCGGAACAGAGCCGACGGCAAACCTAGCAGTAGCGGTGCCATTGCCAGCTCACTAGAGCTCATGGTTTTTGGTCTATAGTCCACAACCACGCAAGGCAAAGACATCAAGAGAGAGAGAGAGAAGGAGAGGTCGAACTTACCAAGGCCACAAACAGAGGCAAAAATAGACCGAGGATGACGCACCACTCAGGACAGCGGATGGTTGGCCAGTGGCTAGGGCTATGTGATGGTGCAGCGATTCGACGAGGGTGAAAACTTGCACCAAGACAAGATAGAGTGGCGACATGGGCTCGGGCTACTATTTTAGGGCGTAGGGACTTGAGCGGCACGACACCGAGGCATGGCAGGGATAGACACGACGGTGTTGGCGAAGATAGTGTCTGAGGTGGACACGGCATGAGGAAGGAGGGGTGCCTGACTGGTGGCCCCGACGCGTCAGCAGGCGGAGATGCGGCGCAGCAGTCTGGCTGGGCCAGGCGCCTTGCTGGGCAGTTGCGGTGCGGCACGGAAGGAAGTGGGGCGGTGCTGGGCTTCAGCCCGAGTGGGGAGGAAAGGTGAAGAAGGCTGGCACTGGAAGCAGGCTGAAGGGATGGGCCGACAAGAGGAGCGAACCATGGGCAGAAGCAGGCCAACCAGGACAAAAGGAAGGGGAGAAAGGGGAATTCATTTTTTCATTTTTCCAATTTTTCCAAAACCATTTCAAAATCAATTTTGAATGCAAATTCAATTCAACTTGGAATCTGATTTCAAATCAAGCAATACAAAAAGATATGCAGCAACATGGATGCACACACATGATTGTGAACCTACTTTTGATTTTAATTTAATAAAATTAGTATTTTCCTAAATTCAAATTCCCACAAAACTACATAATTAATCATTTTCTTCTATTTCAAAGTTATGCAACATTATGGGTGTTACAGTTTCACAGTGGTCCGTGAGAACTCACCAACGCAATACCAGTCTTATGAGCTAGAACTAAAGGTTGTGCGTGCTAAACTGAATGCCATCATCGTGGGGATAACACCTGTCCTTGATTTCATTGATGGAAAACCGGCGCTGCCCCCGCATGGAGATCTTGACGAAAATCCGCTCCCGCCAGATCCTTTTCTGGAGAGGTGCAGGGCGGCCTAGATGAATTTTAGGGTGTATGTCCACGGCGTGGCATGTACTACTATTGGGCACACCTTATTAGTCATCCGATCCCTGTACCTAGCGATGGATCTAGAGATTACTAATGGCGGGTTCGCTGAAGGGATGGACAACAAGGTGGCCAACCAGCTCATAGAGGAGGCGATAGAGTTGGCCTTCAAGCTCATCAAAGACCTAGATATCTTGGGTGCCAAAGAGCAACAAAACCAAAATAGTTAGGCGATCAATGTATCAGAAAAACTCTTGAGTTCTAGCGAGGCGGAGATGTAAACATAAACATGGTGTTTATTTTTGGAGTTTGCTTAGTTTGTATGTTTGTGTATGATTTAATTGCATTCCAGTTAGTTTTGTACCATGCCACCAGCCCTGGCTAGCCCTCAAGCTCTATAGCGCGGAGTGGCTAGCACTCGTGTACGGGAAGAGAAGAAAGCATCGCCAAGGTGCCGCTGCTAACTGTCCATAGCATGGAGCGTGGCTCATGCACATGTAGGAAGAAGTCGAGATCAGGGCTGTTTCTAGATGACATGGGTAAAAACATTATTGGTCGACATGCGGAGTGAGGTGTGCGGTGGCAATGATACGCGTGGAGAATTGGCAAATAGTGTGTTATGGAGTCATTTAATTATGGAGATTAATCGGCGAGTTAAAATTTGGTGTAATCATGGTGACAAAACTAGAGAAAAGTATGGAGAAATTATTCAGAGAAATACTAGAGAAAATGTAATGGCGAAAATAATGGAGAACGCAATTGGAGAACATAATTGGAGAAATCGGCACAAGCTTTATTGAATCATCAAATATGGATAAATACATATCTTTGTTTTTGGAAATGTTTTAGGGATACAAAAACCTAAGGTGGTCGATGTGCCAAGAATTGGGGATATCCACCCCTTCAAAGTCACATAGCCTATAGGATCCAGGTCGGCTGACCTCTTTGACGATTAAGGGACCCTCCCAATGCGATGAAAGTTTATGGAGTGCTTCTATCTTCTTCTTCCTTCAGAGTACTAGATCGCCAACTGCAAATGATCGCTCCTAGATGCTACAGTCATGGTACCTCCATAGGCCATCTAGATACTTGGCTGTGCGTATGCACATAACCAAGTGTTCCTCCTCAAGGCGATCAATGTCTACTTGTCTAGCCAGAGCCGACTGCTCTTCATTGTAGTTCTCAACTCTTAGCACTCAAAAGGTGATGTCAGCTAGCAAGATGGCCTCCAAGCCGTATGCCAAGTAATATGGGGAGACACCTATGCTGCGTCTAGTCTGTGTCCAAAGTGCCTAGACTACCGATGGCAATTCTTTGAGCCATATGCCTAGGTGCTTCTCATCTTTCTGATTCAATCTCTTTTTAAGGGTGTCCAAGATCATGCCATTTGCCCACTCGACCAGACCATTGGCTCTATGGTGGGCGACTGAAACATACTTCACAGAGATGCACCGGTCCTCACAAAAATCCCAAAAATCATTGTTAGTGAACATGGAGCCTAGGTCGGTGATGATGCTATTCGGTAGGCCAAAATGGTGAACAATCTCCTCAATCAGATCAGCTACCTTTTTCGTAGTTGCTGTGATGAGTGGTTTATACTCAATCCACTTAGAGAATTTATCGATGGCGACATATACATATCTAAAGCCTACCGAAGCTAGTTTGAAGGGGCCAATCATATCCAGTCCCTAGCATGCAAAAGGCCAAGATGCGGGGATAGTCTAAAGGGCTTGAGCTAGTGCATGTATCTCCTTAGTGAAAAAATGTCATCCCTCGCAGTGGCAATGAGTGCCTCAGCATCTGCTATAGTGGATGGCTAGTAAAATCTAGCTCGGAAAGCTTTGCCAACCAGTTTCCTATATGTAGCATTGTTGCCACATGAACCGGTGTGAATCTCGAGCAGTAACTTCTCTCCCTCCTCTTGGGTAATGCACTTCTATAATAATTCTTCCCAGGCATTCTTTCGCATTAACCTACCATCAACTAGCACATAATGCTTTCTATGATGAATGAGTCATTCCATCTCTTTCTTGTCACTCAGGGCCTCAGTCAAGGTGAGATATTTGACGAAAGGCTCTCTTCAATTAGAGGTAGGAGTAGGTATGACCATAACTAATTGATTGGAGGGTGGTGTCTCAGTGGCTGACTACTCTTCATGGATGGATGGAGTCATGAGGTCTTGGACAAAAACCCTAGCTAGAACTTTGACCCTAGATGACCCCAACATAGATAGGCGATCAGCTGCCTGATTGGCATCATGGGGAACATGATGGGAATCAATGCCATAGAACTTCACTTCATGTTTTCTGATCTATGCACAGTAAGCATCCATCTTCTCGCTAGTATAGGACCAGTCCTTGTTGAGCTAGTTGATGACTAGAGCAGAATCACCATAAACCATGAGGCTCTTGACGCTGAGCTTGATGGCAATCCGGAGGCCTTGGAGACATGCCTCATATTCGGTAGCATTGTTGGAGGCCAGAAAATGAATCTAGAGCACATATTGGAGTTCGTCCTTGGTAGGAGTGATGAATAGAATGCCTGTCATAGCACCTTCAATGTTGAGAGCACCATCGAAGTACATCTTCTAATGCTCGGGACAATCACCAGGATAGGCTCTTGGATCTCAGTCCATTTGGTGATGAAGTCAGCCAAAACTTGAGACTTGACGGTGGGTCAGCTCCTAAACTCAATGGAGTACGTGCCAAGCTCAACCACCCACTTGTACATTATTCATTCTCTAAATGCTGAGACTGAGCCAATTCCTGAGGAAGACGCAATGGAAGAGGTTAAGGCTTCATCTCTTGGTAACTTGATTAAACCGAACCTTAAAGATGATGCCCAGTTCTTAATCAAAGAAGAAGATGAAAATCCTATAGACCCTGAACCTCTAGATGAATTGCTAGAACCACCTAAGCCCTCCATTGAACTTAAACCCCTACCTTTTGGTCTTAAATATGCTTTTCTCAATAATAATCAGGATCCTCCTATGATCATAAGTGATAAACTCTCCCATGAAGAATCCCTATGCTTGCTAACTGACTTAGGAAAGCATCGTTCTACTTTTGGCTACTCACTCCAAGACCTTAAGGGAATTAGCCCTACTCTTTGCACCCATCGCATCCCTATAGATCCTGAATGTATACCTTCTAGGGAGCCCTAGCATAGGCTCAATAATGCAATGAGAGAGGTTGTTAAGAAAGAGGTTTTGAAACTCCTACATGCCAAGATCATCTATCCCATGCCACATAGTGAGTGGGTAAGCCCTGTTCTAGTATTGCCTAAAAACAAAGGCATGACTGTTGTTAAAAATGAAAAGAATGAATTAATCCCCCAAAGAACCATCACTAGATGGCAGATGTGTATAGATTACCAAAAACTTAACAAGGCAACAAAGAAGGATCACTTTCTGTTGCCCTTCATTGATGAAATGTTAGAGTGATTGGCGAACCACTCTTTTTTCTGTTTCCTTGATGGGTATTCAGGTTACCACTAGATACTGATTCATCTAGATGACCAAAGCAAAACCACTTTTACATGTCCATATGGAACTTATGCTTACCATAGAATGTCTTTTGGATTATGTAATGCTCTAGCTTCTTTCCAAAGATGCATGATGTCTTTATTTTCTGATATGATTGAAGAAATCATGAATGTTTTCATGGATGACTTTTCTATTTATGGAAAGACTTTTGATGTTTGTCTTGAAAATTTAGATAAGGTTTTGCAAAGATGTGAAGAAAAGCACTTAGTCCTTAATTGGCAAAAATGTCATTTCATGGTTAGAGAAGGCATAGTGCTTGGACACTTGGTGTCCGAACGAGGGATTGAGGTAGATAGAGCTAAAATTGAAGTAATTGAACAGTTACCTCCTCCCGTAAATATCAAAGGGATCCATAGTTTTCTTGGTCATGCTGGTTTTTACCGCCGCTTTATAAAAGATTTTTCACACATTGCTAGACCACTTACAAATCTTTTGGCTAAGGATGTTCCCTTTGAATTTGATGATGCGTGCTTGAAATCTTTTAATATTCTTAAGATAACACTTATCTCTGCACCAATCATTCAACCCCCTAATTGGTCGCTACCTTTTGAAATTATGTGTGATGCTAGTGATTATGTTGTGGGGGCAGATTTGGGACAAACTAAAGATAAAAAGCATCATGCAATTGCTTATGCGAGCAAAACTTTGACAGGACCTCAACTTAATTATGCAACAACTGAAAAAGAACTCCTGGCTGTTGATTTTGCTATAGATAAGTTTAGATCTTACTTCATAGGAGATAAGGTGATTGTTTATACAGAGCATGCTACTTTGAAGTACCTGCTCGCTAAGAAAGATGCTAAACCTAGACTAATAAGATGGATTTTGTTACTCCAAGAATTTGACTTAGAAATAAAAGATAAAAAGGGAGTTGAAAATTCTATTGCCGATCACTTGTCTCGAATGGAGTTTGAGAATTCATAGGAATTGCCCATCAATGATTCACTGCGGGATGACATGCTCTTCAAAGTCACAAAATCCGACCCTTGGTATGCAAATATTGTTAATTTTATGGTTGCAGGTTATGTACTACCAGGGGAAAACAAAAGGAAACTCATCTATGAAAGTTGTCTCCATATATGGGATGTGTCGTACCTCTTTAGAGTATGTTCTGACGGTTTGCTCAGAAGATGTGTACCAGCAGATGAAGGCATCAAAATTATCGAACGATGCCACTCATCACCATATGGAGGACATTATGGTACATTCCGCACTCATTCAAAGATTTGGCAGAGTGGATTCTTTTTGCCAACCATGTATGAAGACATGAAGGATATCAATTCAAGAGATGCTATGGCACTCACCAACAACCTCTAGATAGGGCTCTTCGATGTCTGGGGAATTGACTACATGGGACCATTTCCATAGTCAAAAGGCTATGAATACATCTTGGTGGTAGTTGATTATGTCTCTAAATGGGTTGAAGCCATGACATGTAGAGCTGCTGATGCAAAGAACTCTAAGAAGATATTTGAAGAAATAATATTTCCAAGATTCATAGTTTCGAGGATGGTGATTAGTGATGGAGGCACTCACTTCACTAACAAAAACTTTCACAACTACTTGTCAAGACATGGGATTCATCACAATGTTGCTACTCCATATCACTCACAGACAAGTGGCCAAGCAGAAACATCAAATAAAGAATCAAGAATATTCTACAAAAGACAATTAACGAGATGGGGACTGCATGGAAGGATAGACTACCCGATGCACTATGGGCTTACAGAATGGCCTATAAAACACCATTGGGGATGTCACCATAGTAACTAGTCTATGGGAAGACCTGCCATCTACCTGTAGAGCTAGAATTCAAAGCTCGCTAGGCCATCAAGGGATGGAACATGGACTTTGAAGCCGTAGGAACCAAGAGAAAGATGCAACTCTCTGAGTTAGATGAATGGCATAAAAAAGCATATCATAACACCAAGATATATAAGGAGAAAATGAAGAGATGGCACAATAAGAGGATCAAGAAGGAGTTCACCCCTAGAGATAAGGTATTACTATTTCATTCCAGGGTTAAATTATTTGGGCACGGAAAACGTCGGAGCAAATGGGAAGGACCATTCAAAGTAATAAGCTCTTCATCGCATGGAGCAGTAACACTTCAAAATGATGAAGGTACATTATTTAAGGTAAATGACCACCATCTAAGGATTTGGATGAGGTAGATTTTCTGATTTTACCATAAATTACAACAGTGCCATCCTCCGTAATGTTTTGTAACCCAAAAATATACGTTTTGGGATTAGATAGGAGTTAGAAACCACTACGAGAAAAATCACCCTAAGAACCCGGCACGTGGGGGTGGCCGGCCCCACCTAGAGGCTGCTCGGCCCACTATCAGCGCCTCTCGCCTTCCATCAATTCTCTTGTGTCTTCTAGATCCTTCCTCTTCGTAATCCTACAATTTTTCAACGCATTATATTTTTCCTCATTATGAGACCTTATATGGATAGATCTTGACCCCTGCTACAAGTTGAAACCCCCTATATAAATGAGCCCCTACCTGCCTCCATAGCCATCCCATCAAAGATTTCTCCTTCCAACAGTTGCAAAGCTCTTCTTATCTCTAGTTCCCATGGCCGACAAGCAAATTATGCCCTATGGAGCTGACCTAAACAAGAAGCCTGACACACTTGCGCTAACCGCTGTTCCACCAGAAGTCACCCCCCACTACAAGAAATCTTAGGATCTATGACGACCTGTTATCATCATAAATTCTGATATATTTGTCATAGCAGTTATATTATGACAACTGCATGACAAAAAACCATTCGTCAAAGATCATGCGTGGTAAATCATGTTTAATGACGACTGCATGTTTTTTCATCATAATTTTTAATGACGATCTAATTAAAGAGTCGTCACTAAATGTCCTATGGCCTGGCTAGGCCCATGTACTAAAAAGGCTATTACTGGGCCAAATATAATTAGGGGCCTAATTTATTATATGCCAAGCCCATTTACAGAAATAAAATTGATACCAATTTCTAGGACAAAATCTATTTTGCAACCTGTATATTTAGTGGGCCAACAACCATCGAGCCCAAACATCAAAAAGGTTATATATTTAGTTACAATGCCGCCCATACAATTTTTTCAGCCCACACAATTGAGCCCATATATTTTCAACCCACATATTTCAATCCATATACACTTATAATAATATAGTTACAATATACACCTCAAATAAATCATTTATAATAATAATACATATGCATATGTTACTGGCTCTTCTAAATTAAGAAGCACCAACAACTGTACTTTTGCCATCAGCAAGCATTACATTAAAAAAAAGATCACAATAAAAGAATGTTTTAATAGAAAATACAATATTTGGTCATCCATCTTCCCCGTTTATGCAAGGTCTATACTGCAGCATCATGGACAAATCCAGCAGTCCTGTCATCATGAAATAAAAGCACTTATTCAGATGTAAATATGATCGAGGTACTGACTGCTTGCTAAAATTGATAGACATGTATGTAAAAGATTATCTAATCCACCATTTCAGAAATTATCCAAATGCAAACATGCTATCAACATAAGATCTGTAGTATACAAAGCTACATAAAAAATCGAATGATAACTGAACACCTATCTTGAGATGTGAATCTCATTACAAGTTATACAAACAGTACTAAAAAATTGCAAGTTAATCAAAGATTATTTTTTTCCATCAACTCACCAAAAGTAGTATATACTATTTACTATATAATGCCCTTTATTTTCACATGGCAGGAACTGTACATGGGACGCCAACAACTATATATCAATGCAGCTAGAACTACACGGGAGGCCAACAACTATACCGATGCAGCTAGAACTACAGCAAGGGCAGGTAGGAGCAGCAGGATAAGAGATTCTAAGGCAACATCTGTAGCATAAAAATGCATGAACCTGCATTATATGGCATGGACAGGAACCTGCAAGGCAAAAACGGTGTAAAGTTTGCAAGGGAAAAGGCAATGTAATCTTTAAATCCAGTACCAGGCTAACAACGACAAAGTAAAATTATGGCAGTGCATAGACAAAATTTGAAGGTAAACAACGAAAGGGAACGGCCCATCAAGAAGGCAGGCCTCAGTTCTCTAAACCTTGTTACCTGAGCAACATGCTGATACAAAATCAGTTAGACATGGAGGAAATCTATCTGATAGCACATTGGAATCAGTAAATGAGTTTACGTGGCAAACATAGAACAATAGTCATAATGCTTGAATCGCTAATTCATGTGGAACTGTAGACCTGAGAAGCAACAGAAATCTCATGTAGGCAGGCGGCCAGGCAATATGAATCAATAGACGCAGGGACTACTGAGACTGACGCAATCTAAGCCATGCAATCAATTTGTACATGCAGGGTCCGTTCTGACTGAGCTAATGTAACCATAGTAAGGACACGATGAAGCAGAAGAAAAAAACACTGAAACGTAGATTGGTTTCCACTTTCTAGATATGAACCTATACTATAGCAGCAGAGGGGGGAGCAGAAAACGTGAAATTTGTACCTAGTAGCACAGATTTGAGGATCAAAGAGGCACTCAAACAACGGCTTGAGGAGGAAGCACACAGATCTGGCCTGTGGACTCCTTCGCGTCGGGTAGCTAGCAGCCGAGGAAGAGAGCGACGGCCTCGCTCCATCACCGGAGAGCGGTAGCAGCAAGCGGCGCCGACGTAGATCGAAGGTCGTTCCGCCGAGGGAGAGCGGCAGTGGCAGACGGCGCCGGCGTAGGTCGAAGGTCGAAGGTCGCTCCATGGAGGACCAGGTCGACCTCTTTGACAAATGTCTTTTGCACAATCTGCATCCACCAATTTGGCATACATGACAAACAAGATCGAGGCAAGCAACGGAAGAGGGGAGAGGGGCGCAGCGCAGGGATGGATCCGTGACCTTGGACTTGATGGAGCGCTTGATGAGGAACCACAGCCCAGGCACGGGAAGAACGAAGAGCCCCAACGACATGTAGTAGCTCGCCTGCGAGTACCCTGTCCCATCGCATCGAGCAGGATCGCGGTGTGGTCCAGCGACGCGTGCACTGGGGCGCTACGGACTCGCCTCCTTGGCTCGGCTCGCCACCGGGGGCGCGCGGAGACTACCGTGCCCCACGGCGGCACCAGCAACCCACCGCTGTCACCCGCCCGATCTGGTGTGCCCCCGGCCGGTGACGCGGGCCAACACCCGATCTGGCGAGCCCCTGGCCGGAGACGTGCGCCGGCGCCTGATTTGGCATGTCTGCGGCTGAAGAGGGAGAGGCATCGCGAGAGAGACCAGGGAGGGAGGGTGGTGCGGTGAGGCTCGAGCACAGCCTTGAGAGGAACGAAGGGGATTCCCTGGAGACTATTATATGCTAGGGTTTTCTGGTCGGGATCATTTTTAGCCATCAGATCATGAATCGAGTGGCTGTGGGTGACTGGGCTGATATGGGCCACAACGAAGTTATTTTATTTTTGTTTTTTACAGAATTAAGAATATTTAGGGATAGCAAATGATTTCAAACAAAAAGGTCACCAACAATGAAGTTATAAAATTCATCCAGATTTACAACTTTTGTATTGGTCATTTTTCCATCCGACTTTGTATGAACAATTCAAAATTTAAATTACAAAATAAGAGAATTTTGAATAGAATTATAGGATAGTAAATGATTTCAAATGAAAAAGTCATCAACAAAAAAGTTGTAGAACTAATCGAGGTCTACAACTTTTCTTTTGGTCATATCTTCATCCAATATTGTTTGAACAATTCAAAAGTAGGACTATACATCATTCATTACACATCTCTCACTTAGCCATATAACATTTGAGAGATGTTACATTTGTGAACATCATTCAAATGTGAGAGATGATACATTTGTTAACAACGTACAGTAGCGCTTTGTTAAAATTATGTGAAACTTTTATGCAATCATTAGACACCAAAAATATATTGTCATGCAAGTTTGTAGATTTTTCTAACCAATTTTAGACATTACTACATTCATTTTATGGTACTTCAACAAATAATTACAATAATAACTAAATTTGGTCAGATAATTCTGAAAATTGACACACCAACATATTTTTGGTCAATAAGCATTCCATAAAAATTTCAAGCAATTTCAATAAAGTGGGACTATACATCCTTCACAAATAAAAACATCTCGCACTTAGTCATACATCTATATTGAGATGTATCCATTTGTGAACAATGTGTAGTATTGTTTTGTTAAAATCGATTGAAATTTTTTATGCAATAATTACACATCAAAGTCATGTTATCACGCAAGTTTGTAGATTTTTAAGCATTGTATAAAAATTTTAAGTGATTTCAATAAAGTGGGACTATACATTCTTCACAAATAGGAACATCTCTCACTTAGTCATTTAACTATATGTGAGATGTATCTATTTGTGAATAATGTGTAGTATATCTTCAAATGAGTTGGGATAATAAATGGTTTCAAATGAAAAAGTCATAAATAAAAAAGTTGTAGAACTCATCGAGATGTATAATTTTTATTTTAGTTATTTCCCATCTGACTTGTTTGAACAATTCAAAATTCAAAATTTAAAATATGAGAGATGTATAACTTTTGTTTTGATCATTTCTACACTGTCGCAGGCTTCTATCAGGGTGGATCGATCTCTGGTCACCGGTCGATGTGTTTTTATAAAAGATTTTTCTTCTCATGTCTTTTATTTTTTATAAGCAAACGATGGCTAATGACCCATAAAACATTCATGGAATCACAAAGCTGTGGTTTTGGTTGCCGAGAGAGAATCCTATAAATATAGTATTATTATACAATAAATTATCGAATTCCTTTTGTAGGTCAGTAGTAATGCGTGGCTTTGTTGATGGCTTTAGCCAAGGTTCGATCGCTCATGAGCACACAGCGTGTTTTTTTTAAAAAAAATACAGCGCGGCCCGGCTGTTTAAGAGGCCCATCTCCTCTTGAGCACACAGCGGGATATTTTATTGTTCATCTAATTTAGGTTAAGGAATAAATAAAATAAAACACTAGCATAGGCATAAACACATGTTCACTCTGGTGGTCAAAGCTGTTGGTGGTTAGGTGTGAGGTTCAAGGTTCGATTCTTGAGTGGTGCGGTTTATTTTGGATTTTTTGTGAATTTGTGTGCGCAGGCCTACTGGTGTCAATTTGTGTGCGCAGGCCTATTCTGCTGCCCCCGCGTGGACATGAGCCTACCTGTTGGCTTGGGCTATCTTCACCTGGTAGAAAATAGGATATATACAATAACTTGCATAGAAAATAATTACATGCTGATAGCCTGATTCAAATCTTGTCACTGTCTTGTTTTTATTTTATTTTCTAGAGCTTTTAGCTCTATCTTTTGAAAATTATATCTTTTTTATATGACCTAAGAGGAAGATGATTTTTTTGTTCTATTTTTCGAAAATAACTTTACATATAGAGCTTTTTCATATGACGTGAGATGAAGATGGTTTTTTTGTTTATTTCAAAAATAGCTAGAGCCCATTAAAATACAAATGACAATGGGACCAAATATCTAATTTATAGGTAAATAAAATTACAAACTAATATTGTCAATAATTTATGACAATTGCAAGGTAGCATGTTATGACGGAACATAGATCATCATAAACAAACTACTTCTCTTGGTTATGACGATTTTTATTGCGTCTTAATGACGAACACAAAATTTTCGTCAGTAAGTTATTCTCCTCCTGAAAGTCGTCATAAAACAGAATGACTTATTGACGAATTGACTCATCGTCACAAAAAAAATTGTCATAGATCCTCAGATTTCTTGTAGTGCCCATTTGCTCAAATCAATCCTACTAGGCCACTGCTACGTCTTTAGGGAAATCCTATCGAACAAGAGCCGAAGCTAGACACCCATAAGCTTTTTAAGGTGACGAAGGAAATCAACCATCTTCCGTCAAAGGATCATGACGTGCTAACTGGACTAAAGACCAACAAATTTGGAGATGTTACTTGTGCAAAGTCAGTCACCCCACGTACCACCATTGATGGAGTCTAGGCTATGCCAAAGTAGATCAAGGTTGTTCCTCCCAAGAGGAAGCCAACATCACCACCTATTCTAGAGGTTGAGAAGCATCCAAGGATGACCCTAGCTCTCTTAGAAAAAGAGATTGAAGATCTAAGTGATGTTATCTATACCTTAGAGCAAAGGATCGATGAGGAACAAGTTTACCGCAAGAGTCTACAACACGATTTAAACACTTTGAATCATTTTGTTGCTAAAATGAAGAACTGAGAATTAGGTAGTCATATTGATAAGGCATGAGTGTTAGGTTAAAGTGTGTGATATCATGTGTCTAGGTTTGTCGCTTAGCTCAGATGATTAAAAGATTGTGTTAGGTTAGTATAAGTTTGTAAATAGTTTGTGCTTGTGTAATAAAGTGCCTTATTGACGTTAATGGAGTCGTATTATTACCTGCTCTCTATTTCTTTTGGATATGTGTTTGTCTCCACATGTTGTGCAGAAAGTTATATAAGGAAACAAGTGTGGGGGAGACACACCACAACAACAATATGTAATTTATTCGCGAAAATCACAAAATTCATAAAAGTAATGAGTCAAGAACCACATATGATGAAGCAGGCCTCGACCAGACCCTAGAGTGGGCTGCCCGGCCTCCTCTATGGGCCACTCGGCCCACCACTATACCGCCTCACCTTGAGCTTTGTCCATGGCCAGGTTTGCAACTCATACACTCTATTTTTACCTATTTTGCTTTCCGTTTCAAACCAAATTGAAAATCACTTGATAAAACAACTTAAAACATGAGGAAAGGTTATTTCAGTCATGACTTAAGGATAGACTCACATAATACTTTTCCTAGAAGTCATGCTACTATTGGGAGCTTATTATTAGGGATCCTATGTCACTTAAGTTGTTGTGGATTGAGATATAGTACAATAATGAGAACTTGATTCTTGATGTCTTGTTATTGGAGAATTTTATTTCAAAAAGTAAAATGAATAGCAACACCTCTCCTTTGTGGTAAGTAATGTCCTACCAGAGCCATACATGATATATAGACTAGGGAAACCTTCTAGATATACTACTTGTCATGGTGTTGAGTTTGGTCAAACCTTGTGACCCTTGTTGAGAAAATTATCATGCTCTCAAAGATCAAGATCACATACACTCCACATATATCTCCTGCTCCTACACTAGGAGTATGCAACAATATGTTTTCCATCCACCCAAAAATGTTCTACTCCTACACTAGGAATAGACACAAAAATATGCTTGATAGGATAAATGCTCCAAGTTCTTGTAAATGTCTCTCTTGAAAAGTTTTAATTGCAAAAAAGAGGCATGGCTAGGCAAAATTAATTCAAGTAAAAAATGATAAAAAATGGACAAGTGTCTGAAATATCTAAAAGAATGGTTACTTAGATGCCCGCCTAAAAAATGAGAGATGAATAAGATAGCCCATGTTTTCTTGCAAAAGTGTCTCAAAGTTTTAATCAAGAGAGATATGTTTCAAGGAGCATAGTAGAATTAGGTTAGCCACCATATACATATCCACACACATGTACATCTTTGATCTAAGAGTGTGACATTTTTCTCCTTAGATCCTTGTTTTGACTTTACAATATATGCAATGCAAGTATGTTCTCACATTTATCCCTACCGGAGCTCCGTACAATCTTTTAGAAGTAGGTAAAAAGAAGGCAAGTCATTGATGCTTTGGTGAGGATCCAAAAATACCACATATACAGAGTGATTTAAGAGTACTACAAAAGCAGAAGGTAGGCTATGTTTTGTTTCAAAAATCATAAATGTTTCTCCAATTGACTTGACTGAAGGAATATGGTGATCTGTTTCAAGCTGTTCCATTCTTCAACTGCCCAATGTTTCATGGTAGACACCTTGAATCCCACGGTACATGTATGACTAGGAATGGTTTTATGTTGATGCCTTGTCCAAAGTTATGTCTTGAGTAATCCATCCTTTTATCGAGGACGAGTAAAAGTCTAAGTGTGGGGAGCTTGTTGACAGTAGTTAACACTCATCACAAACCATCAATGTAACTTGCATAAATGGCTAAAATGGATCACCAACATAGACTTAGGGGTTTAAACTGACATTCCATGAGTTTTGGTGAATCTGTGTTTTCAACAGAATTTAATCAGAAAACTGTCAAGGGGGACCTATTTGTCAAAGGAAATCACAGAATTCTATCGTGGGATCAACGTGGGAAGGTTCCAGAAAACTCTAGGAGGCTCTCCACCAAAGTGGGGCTCGACCCACTAACATGTGGGGTCGGCAAGCCCCACTTAGAGGCTGCCTAACCCCTATGGGCCCCACCTATCATCCTCTTTGTTATGTTGGTTCTCTACCACCTCCTAGGATGCATCTTAGCCGTTATTTCAAGTCGGTTTGATCCAAGGGCTGAGGATTGATGCTCTGGGCTATATATACCTGCCTAAACCTACCCCTAGAAGCCCTAATTCATTACCATGTTGAGAAGCCAGAAACTCTAATTCATATGTCTACCAGGATCAGGGCTAGCAATCAAGAGAAGATTAGTCCTCGATAGGATCTAGTATTGTATTAGAGATGGAGAGAAAGAGTGAGAGGGAAGAGTTTTGGAGGAGTCCCGGCCTATCGAAGCTCTCTCTACGGCTTGTGCCCTAGTGGAATCAAGTTCTTCTTGAGCTTGCTTCTAAGATTTTTCTGGTAATCGACTTCTAATTCAAGTAAACATCTTGTTCATATTATTCTTTAGGATAGGACTCTCTTTTGAGTACTTTAATCCTTGTAGCTCCTAGGTTAAAGTAGTATTTGTAGTGTAAGCATGGTGCGTAGACTCGGTTACTCAAAGATGTACCCTATTTTCTGGATTGGTGGTAGCTCACGAGGGTGACTCTTATGGCCTCGTTGAATCCTCTATAGTCCACCTCCCATTAGTAGGCCTAGCAGGTCTTTGTTACTATAGAAAACATACTCTGCTTGTGTTTTCTCTAGTAATATCCCTATAATTGAATAATAGAAGACAAAGCTTACCGAAGTTAGAACTAGAAGACCTTAGCAGTCTCCTCTATGCTCCTATTATCTAGCCTTGATTGTGAAGTTGGGTTAAGGTAGAATTGGTTATTCAAACCCCTATTTCTTTAGGTTCGATATAAAACTAGGTTACTCTCGGTGAAGTGCTACAACAGTATAATATCTATGCACTTACAGATTATTCTATGTGCATTAATTTATACCAACACTTTTCATCATGAAGCCTACTCAAAATCCAAACCCTTTTGCTTCAAAGGGGGAGTTCCATGAGCCACCACCAAAACTAAACCTCTCATCTGGCGGTGAACTCCATCCTAGACTAAAAGCCATGGTTCGGGAACAACCCTTCTCAGGGCATGACCATGAAAACCCTTTCCATCCACTTCAAGAGTTCGAGGAAATGTGTTCATGCCTGAGCATCTCAGGCATGACACAAGAAACCTTAAGGTGGAAATTGTTTCTGTTGACGGTCACTAACATCAATTATAAACTATCAACATAACCTGCTTTATATTTAATTCCATCACCAAACATAGGTATAGGAGTTTAAACTAATGAATCCCATGAGCTTTGGTAAATATTTGTATGCAGGAGCATTTATCTAGAAAATAGCTCTCGGGACCACTATCATACACTCCAAACAAGCAAACCGACGACAATAAGTGATTCAACCAGTGAAAACTATGACACCAAAGCTTGGGCCAAACGGCCACGAAAGTGGGCCAGCTAGCCTAGCCCATAGGATGGCCAGCCTACCATAGAGCCCCTCACCCTCTGCCGCCTCATTCTCCTTCATACAATCTACACTGTTGATTTTAAGGTGGTTTTAGGTTAGTTTATCCAACGATGATCATGGGAGTTGACATGGATCGATGATGTAGTGATTCCTTGCCCACTACTCCACCTCGGTTCCTTGCCCCCTACTCTACCTCACCCTATATATAGCAGCCCCTACCTCCCTCCCTAGAGGCCATCCTGAAACCCTAATTCATATTCTCCTCATCAGGATCAGAGCTAGCTATTAAGAGAAGATTAGTCCTCCATAGGATCTAGTCTTATAAATAGAAATAGTGAGATGGAGAGTAAGGGAAGAGTATGGAGGAGATGTTAGCCTATCGGTGCTCTCTCTATGGCTTATACATTGGTGGATCAAAGTTCTATCAGAGCTTGCCTCTGAGATTTCTCTGGTAATCAACTTCTGATTCAAGTAAGCATCTTGTTTATATTATTTGTCAGGTTTGTGACTCTTTTGAGTGCTTTATTCCCTACATAGGGGGAGTAAAGTATTAATCATAAGTGTAAGTGTGGTGTTTAGACTTAGGTTAATTGTGGATGCACCATCCATTCTAGATTAGTGGTAGCTCGTGAGGGTGACTCTTATAGCCTTGATGAATCCTTTGTAGTCTACCTCCCATCTATAGGACAAGTAGGACCCTGTTGCAAAGGAAAGCATCCTATGCTAGTGTATTTCCCTAGTAATGTCCCCAGTTGAATAGTAGAAGACATAGCTTACCAAAGTCAGAATAAGAGAACCTTAGTTATCCTCTCTACGCTCCTGTTTATCCTAACCTTGTTGCTATCCTTAGTTAAGTTAGACTGTAGTTAGTCTCACATATTTTCCTATGGATACAATACTTGGAATACTTCCAGGTGAAAGCTACAATAGTATCCATGCACTTGGGGATTTATCTATGTGTGTTAATTTATACCTATAAGCTTTCTAGTGCCATTGTCGGGGAAACGGTTGCTGAATTAACTACGAACCTAGCTTAACTTTGTATCTTTTATCTTTTTTTCCTTTTCACTATGGATTCCACTCCTAAACCTATGAGCGCACGCCTAAAGCCACCAAAGTCTTCAAAGCCTATCTTAACACCTGGCTATGAGCTGTGCCCATGTTTTATAAAATTGATTTGGGAATAATCCTTCTCGGGAGAAGGCGTTGAAAACCCATACTCACACCTACAAGAGTTTGCACTGACCTATGCATGCTTGCATATCACTAGCAAGTGTGAGGAGACCTTAAGATGGAAGTTGTTTCTATTCTCTTTAATGGGAAGAGCTAAACAATGGTACAGTCAAACCGTAGGAAGTATGCAAGGAGATTGAGAAATGCTATGCTCTAAATTTTGTTTACATTTCTTTCCCATCTCTAAAGTTGTTAGCGCTCAGAAAGAGACTTTAAATTTTAGACAACAAGAAGAAGAATCTCTTGCCACATTGTGGGATTGATTTAATGACCTCATCATCACTGGCCCAAACCTTGCCATTCGAGACCCTGTACTTCTTCAACATTTTTACATGGGTCTTAGCAAGCATTCCATGGAATCCCTTGGTGTAGCCTTTAGAGGAGCTTTCCTGCATCTATCTGCTAAGGAAGTAAGGTCTATGCTTGATAAGATTAGTGGAAAAACTCCCTACACTAGCATTCATAATGAACTCCTCGAGGAAGAGAAGGAATCATCTCCTGAACAAGAAGAGCAAGTTTTGTTAGCCAAATTGCAACCACTCTAATCCCAAGATTTAGCTATCAATCCTGAACCATCAATACCCCAAGATCCTCTAAGGGAAGAAGAAATTCAACCTTTAGAATTCTCTTTTGAAATCAAGGATGACCTTTTTATGTTGATTTTGGGAAAAGCTTATACTTCCATTTTCACAAGAGACATTCGAGCGAATATAATTCAAATCCTCTCAAGGGATCTCTTAGAAAGCATCCTTATTCCCATGTAGGACATTGGAAAGAATTCAAGGATGGCATGTCAAGTGAACCTATAGAAGGAGGGTCAAGCCATTTAGAAACCACTCCTATCCTCTCGCCTTCTATAGATGTCTCATTCAAACCCATCCTTGACCCCGAAGAATCCCCCGATGCTCTTTCTCCTAAGTCTCATGATGACCCTAGCAATCCACTAAAACACCCAAAGGATAGGACTCATGAAGGCCATAAGGAAGGTCAAGAAGAGCAACAATAATGGCTGGAGGATGTTAAGAACTTATGTGTCATTGCCATTGAATGGATGGACGAGGCCTTAGATAAGATCAGCCCAAGAATCACCAATCCAAGGGAAATCTTGGACAATAAAATGTCCAATGAATGTCATAGGCATGGAATGATGGAGACAATGTTGTCACCTATAGGCATTCATGAAGAATCAACCCTAGAGCATGAAAAGGAAGATGACATTAATGAGCTTGAAAGTTACTTCATAAACACCCCATCAAATCCATTCTTACATGAGAAATCTCTTGAATCAATTGGTCACTCCAACATTGCCACACACAAGATCTTCAACCCCCTCATACTCCCTGTTCATAAAAACTTTGAAAGGGTGGTTGTAGATGCATATGTTTATCATAAATATTGCAAATCTCATTGTGAGAATCTTGAGATAGGCACCTAGAGGTTAGTGTTGGATGGGAAACAACTTCACCAACTTAAAAGTGCAATTCGAATGTTTCCCAAGGATGAGCTTATGTCCTAAAACAAGCACTTTTGAGAGATAACATGAGCCTTCACCTTTTGCTAAATGCCCTTGTGAAATCATCATAGAAATATAATTGTGAAAATATTCCTTTGGGTATTATTGTCACTAACCATTCTAGGTTTGAAGCAAAAAGAACGAAGGATAATGACGCAAGATATGTCCAACCAATCATCATGCAACATTGAATCACATCCATGCAAACTTGATTTCTGCCTTGCAAAATTCAAGTGTGAGGGATGAACTTTTCTGAAAAATCTTATGCCATGTTGCTTATTTTGGTTGTCTCTACCTTTAAGGCATTCTCAATTTGCTAAATAACAATCGTGTTCTTTCATCTCAATTTGAGTAAATCTCTATAGTGCTTTCATGTTACCTTTCTCTGCCATAGTAAATTTTGGTTTGGAAGAACTCGACATACTTCCAAAGGTTTTTTTTAAATTAAGCGAGGTGCTTAGGTTAAAATGCCTGCCTTAATCAAATTAGACATAGAGTCCAGTTTGGTTATTGTAACACCCCCGTGTTAAGCATGGAATTTGCACCTTCCATTTCATGAGCACAAGAATCATCCAAGAATTCATGAACTTGAGCATATGAAATCTCATCTCATTCTTATACATTATCGCATGAAATGTAGATTATATATATAAGCTTATGCTTGTAATCATGTATGACCCATGTATGAAATGGTTGTAAGGTCACAATAATACCTTAGATACATCTAGGATGGTAAATGGAACAACTTTTGTTTTCATGACATGAACTAATTTTGCTTCTAAGTGTTGGGTTACCTTGGAATGCCATTTTCATGTTGCTAGTTTGACCAAAGTTGAACAGTAGTTTAGATGTTTGCATGGCTGTGTGACCTAAATAAAAGTTGTAGTTCACATCAAGGGTAACAAACTTTATTTAAG